>NC_061112.1:39929600-40010210 GCF_002878395.1 Capsicum annuum | reverse complement strand
TCGTCAATATATTTACCCAACTTTGGAGTCGGGGTTGAATCCACAGGGAACAATGTGAGTGGCGATTAAACTTATTTGAAACTAAAGATACAAGTTAAATTTAAACAACTGGCATGAAAAGAGAAAATGGAGGTTTTTAATGATTGAACAAAAGTTATTAACACTTTAATTCACCTTAGAACTCAAATCTTAAACTATAATTTTCAAATCAATGATATAGAGAAACAAGAGTTGTGATCACTATGATTAGTAATTCTCCATTGAATAATGGTTGTAATATTGGATTCTTGTGACTTATGGGAAACACCAAATTATCAGTTTTGACAGTCCATCTATGTGTTTCTCAACCTACCTAGATGTTGAACTAATTTTCTCAAACTTAGGAAAGCATTCTATTCATACTAATTTTATCTTGAGTTGATCAATCTTGTTACAACATTAATCATTAGATGAGAACTTAACCTTCCTAAATCCTCATTGATAATTCACTTCTTACTAGGGTTGATTTCTTATCTCAAGCAAATCAACAGTAAGCAAGGCCTATTGTTTGCAACCAACAGAAAATAATTAACACAAAAGAATTATCAAGATGTTCCCACAATCACTCAAACCCTAACCAAACATTAAATCCATGGAGGAATAATCATAGATCCCACAACCCTAATTGTGGGTTTTAGTTCCACATTAGAAAGAAAGAGATAACAACAATTATATTCATCATTCAAAGTAATTAAACTTACAAAAGATAAAGTATGAAGTTGATTCTCTTCCAAGTTCAAGAGAAATTCCCACAACCAAATCAATGAGTTGAAAATTGAATTCTAAGTTCAGAGCCCCCAAAGAGAGGTGAAATCCCTTGGAATAAGTTTTCTTCCCCCTGATAAGTTCAACCTCCCTAATGAAACCCTAGAAGCTGATATTTATATCCGTAACTTAAGAAAATCTGAAATTAAAAATTCAGAATTTTTCTTTTAGGTAACGACATGTCTGACGGCTTATCAAAGTTCTGATAGCTTATCAAAGTTCTGATAGCTTATCAGAACATGTCGTCAGGAATGATTAAAATTTTTTCCTTCTGCTTATGTGTGATGACATTCTTGATGGCTTATTAGACACCTGATGACTTATCACAGACGCCATCACATCTTTACTTCAATTTCTCAAGCACTGTCCAAGCCTGACGACGAGCTTGACGGCTTATCACAACTCTGACGGCCTATCACTGGTTGTCGTCACTTCTTCCAACTGAATCTCATTCTCTATCTAAGGCTGACGTTAAGTCTGATAATTTATCAGGGAGTTGACAACTTATCAAATAAGTCGTCAACTATACTTTCCTTCTTATTTTGCTCAAAATTCAACTATTTTACTTCCATTATTGTTGGTTCTCTTGCATCTTGAATTTTACCGCAATATCAAAGAGAAAACAATAAAAAACAACAAAAGTTGCTTAAGACTTTGTAATTATTCTCAGTTAAAAGCCTCAAATGTGTTGGCATCTATTCACATATAAATGCTCACTCAAACTCAAATGATAGGAAAGCTTTCAACTCGTCCTTGAGTAAGGGGACCTCTATGATCTCAATTCATGCTCAAATAGGTTCCCACACTACATAATTGATTAACGTACCAAATTTACATAGGATTTATGGATTTTGGAACATCTACATATAGGAAAAATAGTTTTCATTCTATCCCAAAATACGAGGTGTTACATTACCCATCAACTACAACTGGTGCTGCAGATGACTAATCTGTTGCGATAGATGATCCATATTTCACTACAGATTAACTATTTATTGCTTTAGTTCCCCAAATCATACTCAACAGACTACCCATCTAATGTAAATTATGCAACAGATGTGTAATCTAATGCAACATATTATCAATCTATTATGATATACAGATTAGTTGTTGCGGCAGCTAGATCGTCTATTGCATAAGTTGGCTATGTTAAGATCCCTGTAACCCAACTGACTGCAAATTATTATTATATGATTTAAATGTCTCCTATATTTTTTTATAGGTTGTGCATCCTTGGATCATGCCTACCTTTGATGAGCTGGGGATGACTTTTTTTCTTACTCTGGGTGTTGTTGATACAAAAGAAGACCCAACGGTGGAGTTAATAAAGAAGGAATTGGTTAGAGAAATATCCATAAGAAGGGCAATTAGGCAAGGTCATCCTAATGTTGAAGCTCTTCACGACCAACCTCAAACTGCATAGATTCAGGTGCTTCTTATGAGGGTGTTGCTGGTGGAGTTATTTATGATGGTGGTAGCTATCTTGATGTTGTTGCTGCTTTCAGTCGTGATTATGAGCATGTTGGTGCTCAGGAAAAAACAAATACTCTTGAAAACACCCCTTGCATAGGTCTCTCACACTCCTACTCTAGTCCCTCCCACCCTTACAATGGTCCCTCTTACCCCACCCCACCCTCATATTCTCATTGCTAATGCAAAGTGTCCAAGGATAGAGAGGATAAACTCCTTAAAAAGCTAAAGGTGCTTGTTGAAGATGCTGAGGAGTTGAAATTTAGGAGGGGTGTCATACCATCCAATGAGGTGAGGGAATTATGCACTCCTATAGTGGAGGTTAGGAGGAAGAGAAGAAAAATTAGACAAATTCTCTCCGTTCTAAAAATAACAAAAACTGCAACTCCTTCCACTCCAAGAGTTGTTGAAGTTCAGGGGCCGCTAAAGAAAGTGGACATATTTACAGTGCTTGGCAAGGAAAGAAGAAGGAACTGTAAGAAATCATGAATGGCAAGATGAAGTTTAAAAAAGAATACACCATGTATTCATTTGTCACGAAAGACTTCACGAATATGATAAATATGCGTCTGTGATACGAGGAAAATGTAAGTTTACTTTTGCTAACCTAGCCTTCTAATTTACTCCATGAAGAAGAATCTACGCAGCAGATATGTAATCTGTTGCAATATATTGCTATTTTTTTTGCAACATAATACACATATATTGCATAAGTTGTTTTGCCTAGGTAATCTATGAACTAATTCAGAGAACCCTCTGCATCGAATTCTTTCAACTGTCTTTTTATTCTTTACAATTACTAACCTATTTAAAAATTGTCTTCTTATACCATAGTATGTTAATGAAATTCTCTACCTCATAAGGGGCAGGAAATTAGTGTACCTAGATTCTTATGATGTTGCCGATAGGATAATGGACCTCAACTTCTACAATAATGTCAAGGATAGCTATGCTGATCTCCATAAGATAGCTGATTCCAGTGGCCAAGGATTTGATAAGTTAGTTTCTATGTTCCAATGGGATGAAGAAGTGATTTAATATGTTAGAGGGTAAAGGCCATATTTATACGACAAGAGTTGGACCAAGGCAAAGAGAATCCTTGCAGTTATGAACATGGAAGTCAAACATTTTCTCATTGTTGAAATACTACTCTATGAGGGAAATAGTAAGCTTCATGACTGCAACTTACCTATCTTCAGTGAGGACATATTTTTAGCCCACATGCAGCCACTCTTGAAGTTGTTGTCCAAGTTGTTGACGCAGAGTAAGTTGATGGATCATTTACTGGTTGAAGTCTTGATGAAAGAATCATGATATTTTGAAGGTCGAAATAAGAACATCGAGATCCCAAAAAATAAAACCGGTGCAGCGGGTGGCCTGTACTCTCTTGCGTACATCGACTGTTTGCTGACTGGTATAAAAATTATCGGTATGTGCGACGCCAATGTAGGAAAGATGCAATGGGTCTGGGCTTATGGGGTACTAACTAAATAGTTGGAGTTCGTGTATAAAAAAGAATATGTACAAAGACAAAAACGAATACGATAACATTTTTTCATTTCAAGCTAATTCATTTTACTTTACATGTAGTGGCAATAATTTTTATGTCTGTGGATAGTTAAATTTTTATAATGAAACAGATAGTATATTTGTTGTAACAGATATAATATCTGTTATGATAGATTGATTATATGTTGGAATAGGTTGATCATCTGTTGCATTATGTAGATGTTTCCCCATTTATCTGTTGCAACAGATATCCAAACTGTTGCAACATATAATATATCTGTTGCAACTGATAGGTAACATATTGGAAAAAATAAGAAAGTAGGAAGACCTGTTATATAATTTCCAGCAGATGACGTACTTAATTGGTTGGAGCCCGTGTATAAATAAGAATATGTACAAAGATGGGGACGAACACTATAATATTTTTTATTTCAAGCCACCTCACTTTACATATTGTGGCAATAATTTTTATATCTGTGGATAGTTGAATTTTTATAATGCAACAGATAGTATATCTGTTGTAATAGATATAGTACCTATTGTAAAAGATTGAGTATTTATTGGAATAGGTTGGTCATCTATTGCATTATGCAGATGTTTCCCTGTCTTTCTGTCACAACAGATATCTAATTTATTGTAACATATAATCTATCCATTGCAACTGATAGGTAATCTGTTGGAACAAATCAAGAAAGTACGAAGACATGTTATATAATTTCCAGCAAATGACCTATGTGTTGCATCTCATGTTGCAACATATGTCTAAATCTGTTTGATAAGATATGTCGTTTGTTGCGGCAGATGTATTATCTATTGCGGTATTTGAATCTAGTATTCCATTTCAATTAACATGTTCAAATATAAGGATTAAATTATAATCATAGACAGCATAAAATAAATTGAAGCCTTCAAAAATTACATGAAATAACTTAATAAATAAATGAAATGTAAAAAATTATTATGGGTACAAAAGATCTACTCTACAAATAAATCAATAAGTTAAACCAAGGAGGATAGGTTATTACATTAACGAACTCAAGCTATAAATATCTACTCAATATAGACAAGTTGTTCTTCATTCGGTGCTGTGAAATTTGGCTTTGGTCGGCGTGGATCTTTAATGCCACTTGCATACGGCTTCTGGGCTTTCGTTTCTCCATATTTCCATAAAAGAGTAGCATATCTTTTCGGAGTAATCCGGTATCAAGTCCATTATTTGGTTCTTGTAATCCATCGCTCAAATACTCGGTGTACCTGACAACAAAAGGACCGCAATCCCTGCATTTTAAGAATACAGATAATCCATATCTTGCAGTTCATGAAAGCATTGTGAAATTTGTAGAGTGAAACTAAATCATGACACTTAAACTTACAGGCTACCAATGGTTTGTTGAGCAATTCCTTCAACATATTGTACATCAAATGGATTACCCATTTTATCCTGGTATGCTTCAATCACCTATTAATCAGTATGAACCTTTTGGTCCAAAAAGCCACTCATATCAAGGTAAGTAGGAAATATTTTGGCTAGTTTTTGTATCTCAGACGACAGCCCGGAACGTCTCCTTCATGACATCGAGTCATAAACTCGGATGCGCCTCTCTTTTAGAACGACAACAGTCAACACCCAATGGAATTCATCACCACAATTGATTGGGATTATACTTCATTGACCAAATGCCAAGGTAAGCCAGCCAGAATGCTAAAACCTTTGATTATGTTGATTAAGAATTCCTCATTTCGAGAAAACTTTCGATTGTTGTTGACAATACCTATCGTAGGCATTATTGATGTAAAAGTTTTACAAATAATTATCTATCGTGTATTTGTATTGTTCTTGTATTTGTAACTTGGCCTTCTTTCAGAGGTAGAAAAAAATGACATCGATGTGCTGCGCATATTATCAAACATTTTGGATTAGGTGATGAAAAAATTAATACGCAGATGCAATTAAATAAAGTATTAATTAATAGTAATATGTATGGCATTTAAACCTTATCATTCCATAAAGTTTGGGGTTGTGACATCAAATAGAACCAATTCTTCATTTCGAGATGTGCAACAACAAAGTCGAACATATCAAAACCAAGACTCGATTAGTTTACTTTGTAGAGTTTGTCATTTTGTTTTCTACATGATGATTTATATGTGTTAATGTCATGTTCTTACAACAAGAATAGTATAAACCAATATCTTTAAAAATTGATTTATGTACCTACCGACATGATTCTTTAACAGCCCATCGGCAATCTATTCTGAATAGTCGTTGATCAACTGTGTTAGTTTTTTGAGAGCCTCGTCTGAGATGTTGAACCCTTCAAACGGGTAATTCTTCCGTTCTCCCAAACTGGCAGGCTCCACTTTTTCTTCTTCTTTAGAAGCAGTTGATGGATTATCAACTATGATATTATTCTCTTCAGCAGTGGCTTCCACTATGACATCACATGGAAAGCTAGAAATATCAATGCTAATTACAGATATACAATAAATTGTCCATCAGTTGCAACAGATGAGACTTATGTTGCAACAGATGAATCATTTGTTGGGATGAATTTGAACAGGTAAATCAGAGCAGTACGATAATTTCAAACAGATGATCCATTTGTACCAACATAAGGCATATCTATTGTAACAGATAACTTATCTGATGCAACAGGTTAAACAAAAATTGCAACAGATGTATATATTTGTTTGATAATTTTAGCAGATGTATCATCTGTTCAAACAGATATGCGCCTATTTTATTGTTTGAACAGGTGATGTACATTCACCTTCTTTGGCTTATGCTGCTCTTCTGTGTTGCTTGCATATTGAACATCGATGCAAGACAAATATAGAGGCGTTGCAATTTTACTTTTTTCGATGTTTGATGATGCCTCAGAAGTATCTTTCCTTCTCCTCTTAGCCGCCTTGATCTCTAGTGGAGTGTATGAATTTGAAATTCTCTTTGATGGAATGACACCCCTCTTAGATGCCATTTCCTTTACAGAAACAGTTAGTGCATTAATTACTCCATCGTGTTTCGCCCTGCAGTCTTGACATTTGTATGCAGAACATTCGCTAGATATGGCAAAATCTGGAGAAAAATTAGTACAACCAGCATTTACCATATGGCTTCAAATGCCCAAGACTATAACATAACACCAGTGAATCAAAAGCATTATTGAATAAAAAATGATGAATCATATAATTATAAAAGAAATATTTACCATAAAAGCCCATGGAAAGCCATATAAGTTGACTGTCTTTGGATTCAACGGAATCAAAAAATATTGGAAAATAATTTTGAAGCTTTCATAACCCCAAGGATAGTTGTTAAATGCCTCAAGATCCTTGGAAAAATTTATTAAATCGGGGCTTATATTGTTGTTAACATCTCTCGCCCAAAGAATATTATATACAAACCAAACCAACCACAATGATTGTTTGTGCTTCTTTGAGAGTCCTTTACCTTTCAACGCATCTATCAAATTTTTATTTTTGAAGCTTAGACCAACAATGGACACCATGCCCTCACGATCACTAGACTTGCCTTTGCCTTTTTTGGGTGTGCGGGGTACTTTTTTTAGGTCAGAGTAGGTATAACTTGAGAAGGAGAAAGAGGATAACATTTTAGTCTGGTAACTATGGAAAACTCCGTCCAACCAAAATAAATAGGCATGCTACAGTAATTTATCCACACCTCATCCATCTTGTCTTTGTTTTCACACATAAACCTACGCTCGAGAAGATCGTATACCATTTTCATCTAGAAACGAGCATTGTTGTCCTCCGGCAAATCAAGATATTGCTCAAAGAAGCTTTCCCAAAAATAAGCATCTATTTTTTATTCTCAAAGTATTTTTCTGAAGGCGTCGAAAGATTTTCTCATGGCTGACTTAACCACGAAATCACCTGTTAAATCTGTGGCACCATCACACTGTATTCTCATAGGATAATGATCAATACTGAAGATTTTGACTAACTCTTCGGTGAAAGGGCTATTAGCATTTAGATCATCTCTTTTGAGACATTCCTTTTCCTCGTGTGATACAAAAATGTGTGTGTATCAAGAGAGTTAAGCCAACACAAGAGTAATAAGATGAACAACAACAATGCTAGTGAATCGAAATAAGCCACTCACAGCTTCACTAGACTTCAAGGTTTAGAAAAAAATGACAAGATGATTGAGATAACAAGATTACAATAACAATAACAATAGCAACAAAGTGGAAGCAACTATAGTGAATCGAAAATGGCCCCACATGGCTTCACTATGTTACAACACAAACAACAAGATTACAAAGTGAAAGATAGTAACTTGACATACAATATTCAAGAATCTAAGAACCCTAACAACATGAAAGGGCCCTAGGACTAAAGAATATTAATACCAAGTTCTTACTTGGACCAAGAGGAACTCAGTGACCTCAAGATCCTAGTTTCTAGACGAGATACAACTCATGTGTCACTCCACTTGGGAATTTCGGTTTTGAGCTTCTCCAATGGAAGAGAGAAGTTCAAAATATTACAAGTATTGTGTTCTAAAAAATACCATGAATGAACTAACTAAAAGAATATCCCTAATAAGTGGCTTATATAGTCAATTACAAAGGAGAAATAAAAGACCAAAATACCCTTGACATTAAGTGGGTGGGTTTAGGGTGTTTTATTAGGCCTCTTCACACTTTAATAAGTATAGGCCCTTAGATGGGATCACAAGGCCCTTACACATGGCTAAGGATATGAACAAGGCTTAGAGTAATTGCAACTCACATGCTTGACTTCGTGTGAAAGGTCTTGAGCTAGGAATTTTCGTATCATCCTCTCCATCTTGAAGAGAATTTGTCCTTAAATTTAGATCATTGTCATCCTCTACCGTTTTCACCCAAGAGTTATCACACACGTTGAAATTGTTATGCACTTTATATTCTAGGGGTAAATCAATCTTGTAGGCGTTGTCATTGATCCTTTCTAATATTTGGAAAGGGCCATCACCCCGCGGCATTAACTTAGCATTCATTTTAGACGGGAATCTATCCTTTCTTAGGTGCACCCACACCCAATCACCCAATTCAAGAATGAGCTTTATTTTTCCCTTGTTTGTTCGGCTTGCAATTTCTTGGTTTTTCTTGTCCAACAACAACCTTACCTTTTCATGTAGCTTCTTCGTGGCCTCGTCCCATTTGCTTCCATCTAAGCTTATTACAAGATCACTTGGCAAAGGGTTTAAATCCAAATGGGTGAGGGATTTGATGTCGTATACACACTCAAAGGGTGTCATCCCCATTCTTGAGTATATAACCCAATTATAAGCAAACTTAATCAATGGTAAGTGTTCCTCCCAAAAAGTCATTTTTCCCTTAACCATGGACCGTAGCATAGACCCTAGGGTCCTATTTATTACTTCCGTTTGGCCAGCGGTCTGTAGGTTGCATGAGGTCAAAAATAACAACTTAGTACCAAGCCTACCCCACATGGATTTCTAAAAGTGGCTTAAGAATTTAGAATCTCTATCACTCATTATGGTCCTCAAAACATCGTGAAGTTTTACAATATTATCAATAAATAAAGAGGCTACACTAGGCGCATCATCATATTTAGAACAAGGAATAAGTGAGCCATCTTGAAAAACTGATCCACTACGACAAAAATACTATCCCTCCCTCTTTTAGTTCTCGGCAATCCAAACACAAAGTCCATTGATATGTCAAGCCAAAGGCACAAAGAGGTGGACAATGGGGTGTAAAACCCATGGGTTTGGAGCCGTAACTTGGCTCCTTTGCACTCAACACATTGGCTACAAATTCGGGCCACATCCTTTTGCATTCTAGGCCAATAAAATTGTTCTTCCAAAATTATGAGGGTCTTCTCGACCCCAAAATGGCCCATTAGACCGCCATTGTGTGCTTTACTCACAAATAATTCACTCCACAAACTTGAGGGAACACACAATCGACTACCCTTAAAGAAGTATCCATCAAATTTGGTATAGGGATGGGAACCCCTATCCATAACCTACCTATCCCTTTCCAACTCTTACTTTCCTTATAGATAGGAGCGAAGTGAGGGTCCTCGGGATATAAAAACTTTAGGCTTTCAAACCCCATAAACTTAGACAACAAAGTAGACACAAGCACATGTTTTTGAGACAAAGCATCGATAACCACATTGTCTTTACCCTTCATGTAATGAATAACATAGGGGGAAGTTTTAAGAAATTCAATCCATTTGGCATGCCACCAGTTAAGCTTATTTTGTGCCTGTAGATGCTTCAAGGATTCATGATCCATTCAGCTCACGAATTCTTTAGGCCACAAATAATGTTTCCAAGTGGCCAAGGCTCTAATCAAGGCATACAAGTCTAAATCATACGTAGAGTAGTTTAGAGTTTCTCCTTTTAGCTTTTCACTAAAGTAGGAAATAGGCTTCAATTATTGCATTAAAACTGCACCTATGCTGACTTTGCTAGCATCACATTCGACCTCAAAAGTCTTGTCAAAATTTGATAATTGTAGCAAAGGGGTCGAGATGAGCATAGTTTTCAAGTCCTCGAAGGCCTTAGATTTCTCATCTCCTGACTTGAAAGTTCGATCCTTTTTAATCACTTTAGTCAAGGGGGAGGCAATGGTGCTAAATCCTTTGAAAAAATATCTATAAAAACTAGCCAACCCGTGGAAGCTTCTCGCTTCACCTATGGTTTTGGGAGTTGACCAATTTTTAATAGCGTCAATCTTAGATTCATCCACTTGGACCCCACTTGAGCTCACTAAAAACCTAAGAAATACAAATTCATGGACACACAAAGAACACTTTTCTAGATTATAACTTCTTCTTTCGGAGGACATCAAACACACAGTGTAAATGCGTTACATGCTCATCTAAGGACTTACTATACACAAACACATCATCAAAGTAAACAACAACAAACTTTCCAATAAATGGATTCATCACATGATTCATTAGCCTCATGAAAGTACTTGGAGCATTTGTTAGGCCTTATGGTATAACCATCCGTTCATAGAGACCGAATTTGGCCTTGAAAGTGGTTTTCCATTCATCACCCGGTTGCATATGGATTTGGTGATAGCCACTTCTCAAATCAATTTTAGAAAACAAACATGAACCACTCAATTCATCAAGCATATCATCTAGCCTAGGAATAGGGTGATGATATTTTACCGTTATCTTATTGATGGCTCGGTAATCAATGGACATATGTCAAGTTCTGTCTTTCTTGAGAACTAGTAGCACCGAAACCGCATAAGGGCTCATACTCTCCTTGATGTAACCTTTGTTGAGAAATTCCTCAACTTGGCATTGCAATTTCTTAGTATCCGTCGGGTTTCTTCTATAAGATAGTTTGTTGGCAATTATGAGCCCAGCACAAAATCAATTTGGTGCATAATGCCTCAAAGTGGAGGCAATCTTTTTGGAAATTCCTTTGGGAAGACATCCTCGTAATCCTGCAAAACATGAGAAATAAGAGGATAAATAGAAACATTAGTGGGGTTAGTATTAAAATAATAAACAAAAAAGAGCATCGAAGTGTCCTCGTCATGATCCACATATAGTTCCTTCCTCCTAGCCATCATCACCATGCTCCCGTGCCCCTTATAATTTAGGGGCCCCTCGGCTTCCCCTACCCCCTCACTCTCAGATTCCCCTTTTTTTCCTCACTCTTGGCCTTCTTTCCATTTTCTCTTAATTCTCGCATCTTTGGTGTAATTCATTTACTTAGGAAGACAATAATGGATGAAGAACGACCTTTCGGCCATCCTTCTCAAGTGTATACCGATTGGACCTTCCATCATGTTTGTTCGACCTATGTATTGCCAAGGCCTTCCTAACAATAAGTGACAAGCTTTCATTGCTATCACATCACAAAGCACCTCGTCATGGTAGTTGGCTACCTTAAAACATTTCACATATTGCCTTATGACCTTTAACTCGTTGCATTCATTTAACCCTTACAACTTTCAAGGACTAGTGAGAGGAGTAGTCGGCAATTTTAAGAAATTCACCATTTCAACACTAACCACATTCACACAACTTCTACTATCTATCACCATAGTTCTCAAATTTTCCTTCACAAGGCATTTAGTATGGAATAGATTCTCCTATTGGCTAGGATCATCTATCGCCTTACTAATCATGGCACGCCTCACTATAAAATTTGGAACCATGCACTCCGCTTCTTGCGGATAAGCATCCTCACAATCATCATCATCATCTTCATGTGGCTCTCTCTCAGTTGTCTCTCCATCTTGAGGATCGTCCTCACTCTCATCACCCTCAATACCCACTTCTTCACCTAGAAAATACAATCTACCTTCCCTTAGGATTACATTGCATCGGTTAGAGCATTCATTGGCTTTATGCCCCTATCCTTGGCACTTGAAGCATCGAAACCCTTTAGGATTAGGATGCTTGTGAACTTCTTGCCTCAGAGGTATTTTGTGGACTGTTTTGGGATCGGGCAGCCTAGTAGTGGTGGGTTGGTCCTTGTTTTTGGGCTAAACCGAAGAGGATAGAACCATATCCTTGCCCCTCGGCCAATCTGAGGTTGATTGTCCCTTTTCTTTGAATGATGACCTCTCTTTAAATTCCTTTTCAATCTCAAGAGCCGCTTGGAAAATACTTTCGATGGTATCAAACTTGTGAAGTGTCAAATAAGTGGAGATCTCTTTGTTCAACCCACAATTGAACCGAATGATGTCATGACTAATTTTTCCCCACAATGATAAAGTTTCTACATGAATTGTTGAAACTCATCATAATATGCCATAACATTTCGATTCCTATGCCGAAAGTTGTACAATCTAGCAAGCAACTCATGATGATAACTTTCAGGAAGATACCATTGCCTCATTAGGTACCTCAATCAAAACCATAGTGGTGGTTTCCCCTATACCAACTCAATGCCAAATCGCTTGAAGTATTCCCACAAGGTGTTAGCATAGCCTTCAAAATGAGCTATGGCATAATAACTCTTCTTCTCTTCCGAGATATCATTCACTTGAAACACTTTATCACTTGCCTCCCTAGCAAGATATACCTTGGGGTCACTTTCACCCTTAAAGATAGGTAGGCTCAATTTGATGGTATTGATGCCCATGTCTCTCTCTTAGTGTTAGTTTCCCCTTTCTCCATACCCTTGATATCTTCTTGGATCCATACGCCCCTCTCTCATCTCCTCTCTCATGTAAGTATCGTCAAAGGCTCCATACCCTTCATAATCCTCTCTACCATATTCCTCAAATTGGACGAGATAATTTTAGATGTTTTGAACTCAATTTGGAGGGATTAGATTTTTTGGATGTGGTGGTTTTGGTTTAGTGGGGCTCGGAAGGGTGAGTTTGGATTTAGTGGAGGTATTGGACACCCAAGTCCCTCTTGCTGAACTTTAGGAGTTTGGGAATAGGTTGGTCTATTGGAGTCTTGGTTTAGGGGGTTATGAGTGGTTTGGTTTATGGCATTTAGTGGAGCTAGTGAAGGATTTGGCAATTGTGGCCATGTTTCGGGAGTAACGATGGCGGAGGAATTTCTATCATGTCCACTTGATGAAACATATCGAGGAGTAGAAGGGTGAGAGTTTATTTGACTCTCCACTTGTTCTAACCTCCCACTAATAGTCGTTACTTCTCCCCTTATGGTTCCCACTTTCGTACTCAACCTTTCAAGAGTTTGGGTTATAGTCTCAAGAGTGACCCTCATATTCTCCATTTTATTAGAATCCACAATTTGAGACATGGTTCCCTCTATTGTCAAGGTATCACCTACACCAGCAACAAATAAGTTAGTTTAAAACCCCTCTTCTCACTCACACTCTCTTGGTTCACTCACACTCAAGCTCCACAAGTATTGCAGATGGATAGTAACCCGTGAATCCTTAAGGTATGAGTATGGTCTTGTCCAGAATAGATTCTTGTTTCAAACTCAAAGAATTACCGTCGGACTTGATTCAAGGAGTTACAATGTATTCAAATGAAAAAATCACACAAAAAAACAATGACACGAATACAAGGCTTCAAAGGACTAATTGACAACCTAGTAGGAATGTACTAGCTTGTTAATTAGTTCTTGAGTCAATTAGAAGAAACTAAGAATCAATAATTAGAAACTAGAATATCCAAATTGAGCTTAATTAATGACGTGAACAGTGATTAAGGTGACATGGTAGCATGGTATAGGTCACGGTCCATACATTTTGTTTATCAACTTGAAGCCTTAATCTTCACAATTTTTGTAATGGATGACTTTGCTTTTGGAGAGAAAGTAAAGTCTTGTAACTTCTTTAAGTCCAATCTCAAATGGCAAGACTTGACTTGTACCAATCTCACAAAACAAGGTCCATTAAAATGTGGTAAGAGTTGTTGAAAAGTAGAGGTCAAGTCATGGAAGTGATGTGCTCAAGTCTTCTCACAAACAACTTAACACTTTGTCCTTCAACTTTTTTTTGGATCTATTTTACTCTTTTTAGTGTTTAAGACATGAGTTGAAGTGAAGATCAAGATGAGCACAACAACAACACCTTCAAGAACACAACAACAACACACCAACAATGGACACTTTAACGTCCAAACACCAGCCACAACACACGGCCAATTCAAGGACAACAAGTCTCTTATCATTAAGGTCAACTTTAGATCTAGACACCTTTTGTGTTGATGAGAAAGAAACCAACACAAGAAACAAACTAGACAAATAAAATTTTAGTAGATCTAAATCAAAAAAAGAAACAAACTAGAAAAATAAAATTTTTGTAGATCTAACTACCAACTTTCGACCAAGACAACAACACAATACAATTTTCTCATCCAAGAACAAGATGGGCAAATTTCTCTTTTTTTCTGGAATTTTTCAGATTTTAGCAAATTTTTTTTGTATTTTTTAAATACCAAGCCCAAGATTAATTTTGTTGGAACAAAATCAACCACAAGCTTTGATGCCAAAGGATACAAAATGAGTTTGTATCAAGAGAGTCATGCCAACACAAGAGTAACAAGATGAACAACAACATTGCTAGTGAATCAAAATAGGCCACTTACGGCTTCACTAGACTTCAAGGTTTACAAAAAAATGACAAGATGATATAGATTACAAGATTACAATAATAATAACAAGAGCAACAAAGTGGCAACAACTGTAGTAAATCGAAAATGGCCCCACACGGCTTCACTATGTTACCACACAAACAACAAGATTACAAAGTGAAAGATAGTAACTTGGCATACAATATTCAAGAATATAAGAATCCTAACAACATGAAAGGACCCTAGGACTAAAGAATATTAACACCAAGTTCTTACTTGGACCAAGAGGAACTCAATGACGTCAATATCTAGTTTCTAGCCAAGATACAACCCAAGTGTCACTCCACTTGAGAATTTTGGTTTTGAGCTTCTCCAATGAAAGACAGAATTTCAAAATATTACAAGTCTTGTGTTCTAAAAAATATCATGAATGAACTAACTAAAAGACTAACCCTAATAAATGGCTTGTATAGTTAATTACAAAGGAGGGACAAAAGACCAAAATACCCTTAACATTAAGTAGGTGGGTTTGGGGTATTTTGTTGGGCCTCTTCACACTTTAATAAGTATAGGCCCTTCGATGGGCTCACAAGGGCCTCACATACGGCCAAGGATGTGAACAAGGCTTGAAGTCATCTTAACTCATGCGCTTGACTTCGTGTGAAAGGTCTCGAGCTAGGAATTCCCGTATCACCATGTTTATTATCTTCTGCTCCTGATTGAGATAATGTTTGTAAAGCAAAATCATAGAGTGGTGGATGTAGCTGCGCTGCTGTACTTGTTCCTTTACTTGGACTTGATTCGGTTGCTTTTCTTTTGGGAGCCATATTATCTTAAATTAACAGGAACATAAATTAGATTATATTGATTAATGCTTCATTAAAAAAGGATAACAGTAAATCTAACATGCACAATGGTAAAATAACAGTTCCAATAGACCACACATCAGTTGCACTAGGTATGTTATCTATTGCAACATATAACTGACCTGTTGTAATGGATGAGTAAACTGTTGGAAATAAAAAAGCAGATTACTAATCTGTTGTACCAGTTATTTTATTTGATGGAACATATAACAGACTCATTGCAACAGATGAGTAAACCATTGGAAACCATAAAAATAGATCACTAATCTATTGCACCAGGTATTTTATCTGATGGAACGTATAACTGACCTATTGTAATGGATGAATAAATCATTAGAAACCATAAAAATAGATCACTAATCTGTTGCACCAGGTAGTTTATCTATTACAATATATAACCAACCTGTTGCAAGGATGAGTAAACCATTGGAAACCATAAAAATAGATCACTAATCTGTTGCACCAGATAGTTTATCTGTTGCAACATATAAACAACCAGCTGCAACAGATGAGTAATCTGTTGGAAACCATAAAACAAATTACTAATCTGTTGTACCAGGTAGTTTATCTATTGCAATATATAACCAACCTGTTAAAACAGATGAGTAATCCATTGAAAACTATAAAAATAGATTACTAATTTATTGCACCAGGTAGTTTATCTGTTGCAATATATAACCAATGAGTAATCCATTGGAAACCATAAAATAGATCACTAATCTGTTGCACTAGGTAGTTTATCTGTTGTGACATATAACTAACCTATTGCAATGAATGAGTAATCTATTGGAAACTATAAAAATAGTTTACTAATCTGTTGCACCAGGTATGTTATCTGTTGCAATATATAACTGACCTATTGCAACGGATGAGTAATCCGTTGGAAACCTTAAAAACATATCACTAATCTATTGTACCAGGTATGTTATCTGTTGCAATATATAACTGACCTGTTGCAATAGATGAGTAAACTATTGGAGATAATAAAAACAGATTACTAATCTATTACACCAGGTATGTTATCTGTTACAACAGATAATTGACCTATTGCAACGGATGAGTAATCCGTTGGAAATGATAAAAATAAATTACTAATCTGTTGCACCAGGTATGTTATCTATTGAACATATAACTAACCTGTTGCAACAGATGAGCAAAGCGTTGGAGACAATAAAAATAGATAATTAAACTGTGGAAACATATCACTTATCTGTTGCAAAATAAGTTATTTGTTAGATAAATATAGTTTAGATTTCTTCCAAACAGAAGATTCATCTATCACAATAGATGAATGATCTGTTGATTGTTCATCTGTTGCATTAGATTTTTGTAGTTGCATCAAATTTTAATCTGTTGCATCAGATGTTTTCATCTGTAGCATCAGATGCTTCATCTATTACATTAGATGTTTCAACTATTGCATCAGATGTTTCATCTATTGTAATACCATTTTTACCCAGACAAACAATAAATCAACCCAGCAACACTAACACATCACACACACACACACACTAAGAACATCAATTATGAACAAAATCACCAATAAATTTGAATCAACAGTACTTTAACAGGAAGAAGAAATACCAGAAATTAGAGTTTTATTTAGTCCACATTTCTATACTAGAAGAGTAGTTGACTCAAGTTCCTCTATTTCTTCATAATTTCTTACCCGTGAAAAGAAAATGGGATGAAGAAGAACTCGAACTTGTTGTCATCGAAGAAGTCTTCACGTCGATTGATGGTTGAAAGTCAAAAGGGAACTCGCTCGACTATTTTCCACCACAAGTTGAAGTCGCCGAGGATTAAAGAGAGAATTTTACAGAACTGTTGGTTGAGAGAGAGTTGAGAGAAGCTGTCGAGAAAGAGAGAGGAGATAGGATAGTTGATTTAGATTAAAGAGGGGTGTGGGTTGATTTTTATTTTTCAAAAGATTAGAAAGTTTTGAAAATATTAATCAAGTTCATAATTAACTTAATCAAGTTTCCTAATGATGTTTGACCCTTTAAGTTGGTCAATATCACCAATCCTTCATTCAAGATTTAAAAGGCACCTTTCCGTCAATTTTCTCGAGTCAGATATTAGATAGTATGGAGTATATTTTCTATAGCCTTTTACTTCCTCCGTTCAATTAATTATTTTTAAATTTTTTAGCATTAATTATTACAGAATTAAGAGGCAGGATATATTAGTTAGATTACACTAATTATTGTTTAAGAAGTCTGATGCAAAGGGATAGAATATTAGCTAGAACTTTTGCTCTATTAATTTACTTCAATTTAGACAAAAGAAAACATTGCACAAATTGTATAAAAATTATAAACATGATGAAAAAGATAAACATTAAGTCATATTCATAGATCATATATGGTATTTATTCATGAAATGAAAAAATTCTTATCTAAATTAAAAGAATATTCAATGTGGATACCAAACCAATGAGAAATTAAATAAAAATAGTGTTTATTCATTGAATTGTACTTCATTATCCATTTTTATATTTTTTTTTTGTATATTATTTTTAATCTTAACCGGAATAATCTTTATCCAGAAATCAGTCTACAAGTCTATAAAATAAAGTTGCAATTCTAATTGAAAAAAACATAAAAAGAAAAAGGAAGAGAATTAGTGAAATACAAAAGGCAACCAAAAGAAAAAAAACAGATGCACAAAATAACTGGTATTGAATTCTCTTGAAGTCTTTTCAAAATTTCATCAACAAAAAAATCAATATAAAACAATCTATATTAATTACTAAAGATTACTTGAAGGAACTACAATAAAATAATTTTAAACTAAAGCATATATAAAATATAAAATAAAATGGAGAAGAAAACGAAGATAAATAGATAAAAATTATAATCTCCTTTAGGTCCAACCTCAACCATAGACTGCTCAGAGGCTTGAACATACACCAATATCAAATTTGTAACAGAGACCTTCTCCTCTAACTCTCACCCCAGCCACTTCTAACCTGCAATTTTATGGACTCAATCTTCTTTATAAATAGAAAAAAAAATGTGTAAAGGAGAGAAATATTAAATTTAGATAGGTATATATTTCATAACAAAATGTATATTTATTTGTTTCTGAAAACTAACATGAAAAAAACAAACTTAGAAATATCCAAAGGAGATTATAGAACATCTAGGAGATAAAATATTTAATCAATTATTACATCCTAATATGAGAATTCAAGATTCCAAAATATGAATATTTCATAGTCATATGAAAAATGTACAAGCAGAGAAATTTACAGTACACAAACATCACTACTCATTATATAGATGTTGTTGCAAGTGTCATTCTTCTTATTTCTTTTATCATTAACTAGTGATTTTGTCCGCACTTCGCGCGGTTATAGTAGATTTCTATCAAAATCATACGTTATTATTTTGAGCCAAAATAATTATAAAACTACAAAAATCAGAAATTCATGTAAAATACAAAATAAAGATAAATCATATAGAAAACATGCAAAATAAAAAGATGCAACATCATTCTTACAAACTTAATCATTAAAAACATGAAAATATAATAAGCACCGAAAGCATAACAATAAAAATGATAAATGCATTTTTATAATAAATTAACATTTGAATTTAGTAGCTTTTCTTTCAAAAAAAAAATAATAATGAAAGTGTTACTCCTTGAATTCAAACTGCAGAAACAATATAACGTGTCTTAATTATCCATCATAAAGAGCAAATTAATATAAGAAAGTAAACGGAACATGTATAAAGAACAAATTAATAGAAAAGGTGAAGAGAAACATCATTCACGAAATTTATGATAAATTAACATTCCACAGGAATCAAACTTAATTCTACAAATAAAAACTAAATTGGCTATTAGAATGAAACATTCAAAACTTAGAAGAAGGGTCTAATATTCATAATTAGTATTTGATCTATATGAATATTTTTCTTCAGTTTATAAAATATCATCACTAAAAAATTTTTAAAACGATAAAAAATATGTATTTAAAATTTTATGATGCATTCTTACAAACTTTCAGCTACTAACACACACAAGAAAAATAAAGTATATTTATTTACCTTAATAATTGCTTTTAGAGTGATGAAAAAGTATAAATCTGTAAACAAAAAAGTAATATTAGAAGAAAATTACAATCAATATTGATCCAATGCTTAATTCTGAGAAGTGCATTGAAAAATGCTTATTCAAATGTTTAAATTTATAGAACTTATATTTGGATATCAAAAGGCATGAGAAGATAGAGTAATATTAAGGATATGAATGGATAATAATAATAATAATAATAATAATAATAATAATAGTAAGCCATAATTGTCATGTTTAATTCTCTTAAAAATTTAGTTAAAAAAAGAGTTTCAACTTTTAGATTATTTTTGAGTGTTTAACATATTATATAAAGTAAAAAGAATAAAAAAAAAACTCAAAATATTGAGAAAAAATAAATATATAGAGAGAGAGAGATTGTCATAAAAGTATTTTTAAATCCGGGAAGTGGGATGAATTATTTTTTTTCAAGAGGAAGAATAGATAAATTAAATAATAAAAAGTGTAATAAATAAGGTGAGGAAGTGGAAGAGTTTAATAGCATGAGATAATAATCATGTTGTATATTAAACACATTGTATTTAATTCCTAATAATATAGACATTAATGGATGATTTTTATTAATTTTAAATAATTTATTAAGCTAAAAATAGGAGAAAATAATTTTAAAAAACCACAAAATAGATAAATGAAATAATCTAAGGCATGCCACATAGGATTGACTATTGATCTCTTTTATATATATATTATTATTATTATTATTATTATTAATAGTATCAATTAATACCCAGGGACGTTTCTTTGTGGTATTACCTTTTTTTTCATGTAAAATATTTTAACTTTCTAGTTTCTAGTACAATATATAATCTGAGACATGTTGGCTGTTGCTAATAAAAGGAATCGCTTTTTTTTTTAATTATTATTTTCCATCTTTGAAATTAACTTTACCTGAATTGATCAATTAGTAGAACGGGGAAAGGATTTTAAAGTATAGCTGTTCACCGTTTATATTTCATAGATGCATGTGGTTTTTAATTGAGTAATGAATGTAGATAATTATAGGCTAATTGATAAAGTAATTTTAATTTCTTGCAAAATATATGGAGAGAAATATAAGAGAAAAAGGTCTAGAATAATGAAAAAAAAAAAAAGGAGAAGTATGCCACATGAGCACGTTTATTACTCTCCTTTATATATAGATGTGATTAATAGAGTTAAATATAGTTACTTTTGAGTTTTCTTTAAACACATAAATAATTTTATATAATTAATAGAATTAAATATAGTGACTTTTGAGTTTTCTTTAAACATATAAAAATTTCAAATGAGAAGAAAACTCAATTAATGTCCAAAAAATTACAATAAATAAATAAATAAATAGCATTGGAGGCCTCTACGGAATGCCTCAGGATGAGCTAAGATTCTCCTTTATATATATATTAGATAATGAATGGCTCGTTTTACGAGCCCAATATTATAATTTTAAATGTATTTATTGATATTTAATTAGTTTGTCAAAAAAAATAAATGAATAATTTTAAATAAATATGATAGAAAAAGATAATAGAGATCTCACTTTAAAAAAGCTATCTTTCTTTATTTTTATAAAATCAAATAATGGTTTACAACTTATTTAAATTGCCCTAACTAAAATTAAAATATAATATGATTCAATGCTTATTTTAACATCGGATCAAACACATTTTTTTTAATTTAGTGACTTATTTTAACATTTTTTTTTCAATTTTATTTAAAAATTATGCAAGAGAATAAATTAAAATTATAAGTGTCAATACATTAAATTTTTTTATAAAATCTTACGAGCAGTATTTTCCTAAAATATAGTCTTTTTACTTAATATAATATATAAATAAAAGTAAAAAGTATATTTATTTATATTAAGGAGATAAGAGTTTGATTTTTTCCATGTAAATATATCCTATATTCATTTTTATAATAAAATAAAATAAAAAATACTAAAGATACAATATTGATAGTTGAAAATTATCTATGAAAAATGGAGCACAAATCAAATTAATACTGGTGGAGTTAAGATTTTATAAAAGGGATTAAAAAATATATTATTTAATATTTGTGTAAGAAAATTTTACATGCAGGTTAATTTATCTATTCTATCGTACTCTATTCATTCCTTCTTATTTACTCTATTTGGGTTAGACACACACCTTAATAAATTTCTTACTCCTATAAAATTAAAAGTAATTTCACTAATATACCCCTGGTTAAATTTTATTCCTCTTTTCAAATCAATAATGGCTATATTTATTGAACAAGGATATAATGAAAAGATTTTGTTCAGACTATTCTTGTAAGATTAAAGAAGCAAATACTCAGAAATATACGAACAACCCAGATGAAGCAAATAAAAATAAATGAATGCAGTGTTATATATCTTATTTTAAGATTACAAAAATCTCAACTTTTATGAAAGCTTACATATAAATATATTTATATAATATAGTAAAAGTTCATTGCACTGATCATTTTGTTGGACAATAAAATTTTCGAGACCAAAAAATAAATAATTTGAGATAAGAAAAATATTGCAACAATCGATCTTATTGATTTCAATGCGAGTGTTACAATCTCTATGAATCCTCTGATTCGCCTTTTCAAATATAAATTCAAGGGCTTGAAGCTTGATCTTGAATTTGAACTTGACTTCTTGATTTGAGGGACTTGATCTTGACTTGTGCTTGAATTCAAGGGCTTTTGAGCTTGTTCTTGAATATTACGGTCTTGATCTTGAATCTCAATGAACTTGCTTTGACTGCTTGAGCTTTTTAGAGAAATTGTGGAGCTTGATTCACGAGCTTTCTCTTGCTACTTGTTAGAGTTTTGGGGGTCCTTTTTTTGAATTATGAGTCTCCTATTTATAGTTATAGGAAAGAAAGAGTCATGATGAATATGGATTTCCTTTGACCAATCAGATTTAAGTGATGTGGCACCTTTTATGGGCTTTTATTTCATGGGTCTGCTGCATCAGTTTGACATATGGCACGGTCCTATTGGCTCCTTCACTTGACTTGGCATGCCACGTCATTTGACACGTAGCGCTTATTTGGGCCTCTAGAATATGATAATATCTTGGGCTTAGTAAAGTGGGCTCATCATTTATAGCCTAAATTAATGGACTAACCCACTAAATATTGGGCCTTATTTAAATCCATACCTATTTGGACTTAAATAATTAATTCAATTATATTAATCAACAATATTTATTTGGGACTAATATATTTTGAATTTAATATAATTCAAATTTTGTAAGAATTGAAATTTAATAAAATTGCATCACCTACAAATGCCCCTGCTTCAAGACTTATCGAAGTATTAATTTATTTAAATCAGAGCTGAGCCTTGAAGTAAATCGAATTCAGATCAAATTAATATATGTAATGGCTATGTGCATTTTCAAAACACATATTTAAAAGAAATAAATATGGTAATGAATATGTTTCTTGACCTAACCTATCATATATTAATTTAATATTTTAAAGTTCAATTTTCCTTATATAGTAACCCTTACTTACGTGCAGATGATAGTTTTCTCTTTTACATCATGCCGTCACAGCAAACTAATTTCAACCGAGTTTAAGATTTGGCCCTCACCGCCTCAACAATCCCTGTTTAATACAAATTCGGCTATAGTCATCCCCTGGAATCTATAAATACCAACGATCCAGTCCAAAAAAAATACAACTAATGCATTGTGTAATTTTAATTGGTGGTGAGATCTGATCCTCTCTGTTGGCCTTTGAGTAAGTCCCCTTTTTCATGTTTTTGCTTTGTTTCTTTCAATTTTTTTGTAGGGTTGAAACAAACAGTAATATGCAACAATCGTGTTAGGGTGTGAGAGTTTAACTTTGTCTCCGTCACCTTAAGTCTGATCAATTTTACTTGAAGACGGTGGACATCGGCTTAAGGTGCGAGAGTTTAACTTTGCCTCCGTCACCTTAAGTCCAACCAATTTTATTTGAAGACGGTGGACATCGACTTAAGGTGCGGGAGTTTAACTTCACCTCCATCACCTTAAGTCCGACCAATTTTACTTGAAGACTGTGGACATTAGCTGAAGGTGCGAGAGTTTAACTTCACCTCTATCACCTTAAATCCGACCAATTTTGCTTGAAGATGGTGCAATGGTTTTCTTTAAGTATGGGCCCTTTTCAACATTTAGCTTAAGGTGCAAAGGGACAAATCTTGCCTGCCTTAAGGCATGAAAATCTTAAGATTATTTTAAAGATAAACCCGTGAGAGGCCAGCTTAAGGTGCAAAGGGACAAATTTTGTCCACCTTAAGGCATGAAAATTTTGAGATCCTTTTAAGGATAAACCCGTGAGAGGCCAGCTTAAGGTGCAAAAGGATAAATTTTGTCCACCTTAAGGCATGGAAATTTTGATATCATTTTAAAGATAAACCCATGAGAAGCCAGCTTAAGGTGCAAAGGGACAATTTTGTCCACCTTAAGACATGAAAATTTTGAGATCCTTTTAAACCCATGATAGTCCAGCTTAAGGTGCAAAGGGACAAATTTTGTCCACCTTAAGGCATAGAAATTTTGAGATCTTTTTAAAGATAAACCCATTAGAGGCCAGCTTAAGGTGCAAAGGGACAAATTTTTTCCACCTTAAGGCATGAAAATTTTGATATCCTTTAAGAATAAACCCGTGAGAGGCCAGCTTAAGGTGCAAAGGAAAAAATTTTGTCCACCTTAAGGCATGGAAATTTTGATATCCTTAAACCCATGAGAGGCCAGCTTAAGGTGCAAAGGGATAAATTTTGTCCACCTTAAGGCATGGAAATTCGATATCCTTTTAAGGATAAACCCGTTAGAGGCTAGCTTAAGCTGCAAAGGGACAACTTTTGTCCACCTTAAGGCATAAAAATTTTAGTATCCTTTTAGTTATAGTCTTGGAGAAATTTAGCATTTCAAATCTCATTGAAAGAACTCTTTTTCTTTTTGACAGGTTTCCCCCATTGAGTCACAAATATTTGGAGTAAGTACAAAATTTAATTAGACTAGTTTCATACTTGACGTTCATATGACAGACACTGTAGGAACATATTTTTTTTTATCACTTATGCAACTGAACTCGGAATGAGATTCCAAGAACCTACGTACCTCAATGAAGAGGATCAAGTCACAACATAGTTCTGGGTGAGTATTTTTTTTGTGTCCTAAGTTTTGCCTAGGCCGCCTCTTTCGAGATTTTCAACCTAGCGGATATTTTTTTGAGCCGTACATAGTTTATACTTTTGTGGGCTAGGAGTGGACATGCAGTTTATACTCGTGCCTTAAGGAGTGGACATGCAGTTTATACTCGTGCCTTAAGGAGTGTGCATCCAGGTTATACTCGTTCCTTAAGTAGTGTGCATGCAGTTTATACTCGTGATTTAAGGAGTGTACATGCGGTTTATACTTGTGACTTAAGGAGTGTACATGCAGGTTATACCCGTTCCTTAAGAAGTGTACATGCAGTTTATACTCGTGCCTTAAGGAGTGTACATGCAGTTTATACTCGTGCCTTAAGGGGTGGACATGCAGTTTATACTCATACCTTAAAGGAGTGGACATACAGTTTATACTCGTGCCTTAAGGAGTGTACATTCAGCTTATACTCGTGTCTTAAGGAGTGTACATGCAGTTTATACTCATGCCTTTAGGAGTATACATGTAGTTTATACTCGTTCCTTAAAGAGTGTACTTGCAGTTTGTACTCGTGCCTTAAGGAGTGTCATCTTCCTTCAAGGATAGTACTTCTTCAAGAACTTGGAGTTGATGGGGCCAACCCTCACTCCATCTGCATCGACAAGCTTGTAAGAACCATTTGAATAGGCCTCTTGTATGATAAATGGTCCATCCCACTTTGAGGTAAATTTGCCCCCAGACTTATGAAAAGTGATAATGGGCCTTCTTACTGCAAGGACTTGATCTCCAACTTGGAAGCACCTTAAGCGAACCCTTTTTTTAAAAGAACGAGATAGCCGGGATTGATAACATTCAAAAAAATTTTGAGCCTCTAGCCACTTTTCATCAAGAGCTTCTAACTCCGCAAGACACAACTTAGCATTTTTTTCATTAGTGAGCCCTTCTTGAATGACTAGTCTCAAAGAAGGTATTTGACACTCAAGTGGCAGAACTGCTTCAACTCCAAAAGCAAGTGAGTATGGGGTTTCTTGCATCGGGGTACGGTAAGTTTTCCTATATTCCCACAAAGCTTCTTCCATCCGCTCATGCCAGTGTCGTTTGGATTTGGAGATGACTTTCTTCAACAAGTTGCATAAAGTCTTATTGAATGCTTCGGCTAGACCATTGGCGGCAACATGGTACATAGAAGACTTGCGCTGCTTAAAACCAAAGAGATCACAGATCTTATTCATCAGTTTGTTATCAAACGTCTTGTCATTATCAGTTATTATATATTAAGGGATTCCAAAGAGGTAGATGATATTTACTCAGATGAAGTTCGCAATATTTTCTTTCTTTACTTCCTTAAGAGCAACAGCTTCGGCCCACTTCGAGAAGTAATCTGTTGCGTCCAAGATGTATAAGTGTCCACCAAAAGACTTTGGCAGTGCACAAACAACATCCATTCCCCAAGCATTAAATGGCCATGACACTACAGTTGGATGTAGTACTTCTGGGGATGATGTATGAAGTTTGCATGAAATTGGCAAGCTTTGCATCTTCTAGCATAGTCCAAGCAATCTTTCACCATCGTTGGCCAATAATATCTCATCCTTTTAATGTGAAAATGGAGCTTCGGTCCTGACTGATGTGATCCACAAACTCCCGAGTGCGCTTCTTGCAAAGCTTGAATTGTTTCTTCCTTTCCCAAAGACCATAAGAGTACTCCTTTAAATGATCTCCTGTACAGTGTGTCTTTGTAGTAAAGAAAGTGAGGTGCACGACGACGAATGTCAGTCTTTCTTCTTGGATCTTCTGAAAGTATCCTATAACATAAGTAATCAATGATAGGTTGTTTCCAATCTTCTTTTAAAACTTTAGACACGGCAATGAGGTCTTCAACCTTATTTTCTACATCTTCATCTGATAGCAGTACTACTCATTCTTGGGGGACAGTAACTTGGGTCTGATTTGGAAGAGTTAGGGTTGAGGCCAAAGCAGCTAGGGCATCAGCTTGCTTATTTTCTCTCCTTAGAACATGGTGGAGGGTTACTCCTCCAATCCATCCCATCAAATTTTGTGCATATTCATGATATGGTCTTAAATCAGGCTTCTGGACTTCATAGCTTCCTAACAACTGCTTTATCACCAATTGGGAGTCATTAAAAACTTGTAATTTTAGTTGCTTCAGGTCAACAACCATCCCTAATCCGAGTATGAGCGCTTGATACTCAGCAACATTATTGGAGCAACAATTCATCAAGGTAAAAGAGTAGGAGATGGCCTTTTCTTGTGGAGTGACAAACACTACGCCAGCACCAACTCCATCTTGATGTGTAGCACCATCAAAGTACATCTTCCATGGGGATCTAACTTCAACAGCTATTGTATCTTCATCAGGGAGTTCATCGCTCAGCTCCCAATCATCAGGTATTAGGTGATCTGCCAAGAAGTCAGCCAATGTTTGTCCTTTTACATCTTTTTAGGAAACGTACACAATCTCAAACTTTTGAAATTATAGGTACCACCTTGCAAGTCGGTCACTTAAGACTGGTTTTGACATCATATTTGATGGGATTTTCATTAAATAAGAGACGGACAACATGATCTTAGAAGTAGTATTTCATCTTTTGGATAGAGAAAGCCAATGCCAAATATAACTTTTCAATTGGAGAATACTTCAGCTCATTTGGTGTCATCATTCTGCTCAGATAATAAAGTGAGTTTTCTTTGCCTTCACTATTTTCTTGAGCCAGTAGTGCTCCAACTGACCTCTCTTGTGTTGTGATGTAGAGTATCAATGGTTTCCCAGGTATGGGTGCTGCAAGAACTGGTGGTTTCATTAAGTATGATTTGATGCTCTCAAAGGCATTACTACAAGCTTGGTCCCATTCGAAGAGAGTGTCCTTTTTCATGAGATGAATAAATGGTTGACATTTTCCAGCTAAGTTTAAGATGAACCTTCTTAAATATGCGAGCCTTCCTTGAAGGCTTTTTAAATCATGAATATTTTGAGGCTCAGGCATCTTCAAAATTGCATTGACCTTGTCTTGATCAATTTCAATTCCTCGGTGTCATACCATGAAGCCAAGAAACTTTCCAAAAGTAACTCCAAAGGCACACTTGAATGGATTCATCCTAAGTTGATATCTTCATAGTAACTCGAATACGTTTCTTAGGTCTTTTAAGTGGTCGCCTTTCTTTCTTGACTTCACCACTAGATCATCCACATAACATTCAACTTTTTTATGGAGTAAGCCCTCAAAGATGTTCTGCATAGCCCTTTGATAAGTGGCACCAGCGTTCTTCAAACCAAAAGGCATCACCTTGTAGCAATAAATACCTTTGGGCATACAAAATGCAATGAGTTCTTCATCCTTTGGTGCCATACGGATTTGATTGTAACTGGATGAACCATCCATGAAGGAAATTACCTCATAACCAGTGGTGGCATCAATCATCAACTCTGGTATAGGGATTGGAAAGTCATCCTTAGGGCAGGCGTTGTTGAGATCCCGAAAGTCAACATAATCTTGGCGCCATACAGATTTGATTATAGCCGAATGAACCATCCATGAAGGACATTGCCTCATAACCAGTGGTGGCATCAATCATCAACTCTGGTATAGGGATTAGAAAGTCATCCTTAGGGCAGGCGTTGTTGAGATCCCAAAAGTTAACACAAACTCGAATTTATCCATTCTTCTTCCGTACTGGAACAATACTTGAAATCCATTTGGGATATTTTACTTCACGAATAAATCCCACTTCAATGAGTTTGTTAACTCCATTTTCAATTAATGGAACCAACTCTGGCCTAAAGCTCCTTTGAGCTTGCTTAACAGGACGAGCACCATTCTTGACCTCCAACTGATGGACTGCTACTTTCGGATCTAATCCAGGCATTTTATTATAGCTCCAAGAGAAGATATCCATATATTCTTTGAGTATGTCCATATAAGTGACTTCCTCCTCTACTTTTAGAAACACACTCAGGTAAGTTAGTCTTAGGTCTTCATTAGTTCTAAGATTAACTTTCTTTAGGGGATCTATTGTGGCTTTTACTCCTTCTTTAAGTTGTGATAGAGCATCTCCAGCATCTTCTTTTTCTTAAGGATCACCATCATTGATGGATATGTGGTGACACCAGAAAGCGTCTTTTATCTCTTCATCAACCTTTATTTGAGATGAGGCCTTATTCTCATTTAGGGTCGTAACATGATATGAGAAGCTAACACTCTCTTCATCTTCTTCTTTTTGCTTGGTATAAACCATGATATGCGCTTTTTCTTTTAGAACCTCATTGCATAAAACTACCAATTTTGTCTGTCGCTTCATTCTAGAAGGAATCAAACTTTGGAAATCTTTTTGTATTTTAAGTGAAGAGTGCATTATCGTACATTGACGAATCCTCTTACACTTGTTGCTTTTCTTATTATTTAGAGGTCCCAACCTCTTAAACGCAGAAGTTCTTACATTTGACCCTCCAAGTCGATCAAATACAGAGTGTCTTTTATTAGCAGCAGTGGATTCTTCTTCCACGATAATGTAATTACTGACTGCCCTTCTTATGGAGATTCGAATTGGAGGTGGCTGCGTGTATCCTAGGCCTTTACGTGCTTGCCTGGTTGTACCCTCCGACGAAAGTTTGCCCAACCTTGATGGCTCACTAGGATTGTATCCAGACTTCACAAATAGCTTATATGCATTTGGGTCAAAGCCTTCTTTCGTATTCTTCACTGGGAGTGTCATATCTTTTGGCAGATTTTGAGCCACAGACTCTTCAAGAAGTCTTGAGGATGGATTTATTGCATCAATCTTCCTGATAGGTAAAGTTATCCCCTTCAGCACATTATCTTGGGAATCTAATGGGTGATCTTTTTTTTTCCTTACCTTTGGTACGTAACGAAAAATAGGAGTTGCCTTCTTTTTCGAAGAAGCGACACCTTCTTTATTTAAAGTGGAGATAGGATTCTTGGTGGAGACTTTTTCGATAGTCACCGCGACCTTCTTAGATGCAAGATCTTCACACTTGGTCTTGGTGACATATTCAACCCTTTTCTCATCCACAACATGCTTCTTTAAGTAGAATTTTGCATCGGGAAAATGTAACTCATCTTCAGTGAATGGCTTGTCATCGGCAACTATCTTTCTTTCCAGTCCGCCTTCAAGGTACTTCAAGTATTGATAGTAAGAGGATGAGATAATTTTATTCCCATGCACCCAAGGCCTACTAAGCAATATATTGTATGAAGTTTTGGCATCAATCAGATGCATCAATGGGTTTGATTGAAAATCATCCATACGAATCCCCAACTTGATACATTCCATGGACCTCTGGCCTCCTTGGTTGAAGCCTTGGATCATTATATGACTTTTGTCCAGTTTTCTAGTAGCGATGCCAAGATTCTTCATCGTACAGATAGGTAGGATATTGACTCTAGATCCCTCATCTATCAAAATTCTATTGATCTTCTTTCCTAGAATTTGATCCACCATGTATAAAGGACATTTATGTAGGTTCTCACCAAGCAGAAGATCATTATTTGTTAATGTGATTTTTGTATCACAGACATATGCCTCTTTGCCAAGTGTTTCAGCAAGCTTTTCGGAAGGTAAAGAAACCTCTATGGGTAGATTCTCACCTTTTATCCCCTCTTTGGCGGTATTAAAACAAGAGGCCTTAAGGTTGACTTGGGTAGTATTTACACGAAACCAACTCGATAAGAATTCCTCTAAAGTCACCGGACGCCGAGGTTTTTGGTGGTGAAGCTCCATTACCCTCGTCTTCTTTGGGTACTCAACCAACTTCTGTTTCTTTGGTTTCTTTACCATTCTCCTTCTGGTTGGCTGCTCGTACGTCTTCTTTCGCAGACTCATCTTTTTGCGTCTGTGTCTAGTCACCAAAGTCTAACCTTCATCATCGTCTTCGTCAACTGAAGACCTATTAGGCTCTAATATCTTCTCATTATGCTCTTTGACACAAATCTGAATTGGGTCAAGCGAGCCAAAAGTGATAAATATTTGATAAGAACTGGTTGTCCCATCATCGAAGAAGATTTTCTTTTCTTTTGCCAGTTGCATGTCTTTGTCTATAAAGACAAAGTATTTCTCCAAAGGGTGACTTATAAGCCTATGATATTTGCAATAATTAGGGTCATTGGTCCTTCCAGCTTCACTGGGAAGCTTCATTTCTAAGAGTTCGATGAGTTTATGCTGAAGGAGTTCATAAAAAATCTCAGTAACATCAGAATCAAGGAAGGGATATTCCTTTTCTTGCATCTCCTTTAAAGCTTTCTAATTAGGACGTGCTCCAGAAGTCGTCTTCACACTTTGCTTCTTGCTTACCTTTGTGGTTACCTTCACATGAGACACATCAATATTAATGGACTCCTTGTTTTCATTTTTGGGAACAATCTTGCCCCATTTTTTGGGTTCCTCTTTTCCTTTCCCCTTCGAGGGTCATGGATAGGTGCTCCTTCCTTTCTAGTAGAAGACATGCTCAACTCCATATCATGAGCACGAGTAGCTAGCTCTTCACAGGATTTTGGTTTAATTCCTTGCAAGATGTATAGAAGCCCCAGTGCATTTCTTGGACGCACATCTCTATTGCAGAAGTTTCACTAAGCCTATCTTTACATTTTAGACTCGTATTTCTCTATCGATTGATGAAGTCGATGACTGGCTCATCCTTTCTTTGTCGAGTATTTGTGAGCTCTATCATGCTCACTGTACTCCTTGTGCTATAAAACCGATTTAAAAACTCGTGTTCTAATTGCTCTCAACTATAGATAGAGTTAGGCTCGAGGTCTATATACTAATCAAAGGCATTTCCCTTTAGGGAACGAACAAACTGTTTGACAAGATAGTCACCATAAGTTCCAGCTTTATTACATGTCTCGTCAAAATGTGCGACATGCTATTTTGGGTTACCTTTGCCTTCAAATTATTAAAATTTGGGGGGTTGGTAGCCAGCAGACATTTTAAGGCTATCTATTCTTGCAGTGTAAGGCTTGGCATATGCAAGGGAAGACTTGGTGAAAACATCATACTTATCTTTGAGGGTCCCTTCAATAAATTCCCTCAATTGCCCAATCGGGATCATTTACTCAGTAGAAACTTGCACCTCTTTAGTCGATGGTGTTTGTTTTATAGGATTTTCTATCTCATGAACCTCTGGAGCTTTTTTCGGTGCATGGCTAGATTCTCCATCTATCAATCCTTTCACCCTATCCATTATCTTATCAATCCTAGCCTCTTGATTTTGAACATAGTTGGTCAGGCCTTCAATTGTCTTTGTCAGATTTGTAAGATGCTCCTCCATAGATGAGGCATCAGTTACCATTGCTTGCATGATCACCGAAGACGTCGGAGAGTAACATATATTATCACATAAGTTGATCTTTGAAGTTCTTAGATTATGTGGTGTAAGTGTAGATGATGGATTTGTTGAACGACCATCGCTCTTGGCTCCAGAGTATTTGGAACCGGAATGCTCAAGTAGATCTAGAGTTTTTTTCAGCAATTCAGCCACACTGCTTCCTCTTTCCGAAGCACTTTTATTGGACTTCATTCCTTTTAGGGTTGAAGATCCAAAAACTGGAGCTGGAGCGGACGACACTGGATGTGTTTGTTGTCCTAGCAAGCCTGCCTTGCTTCTTGTGACAGCTCCCAGGCTTCCAAAAGTAACACCAAGGATGCTTTCTACTTCAGCAGAGAACTTTGAATCTGCAACCTTGGAAGCAGTTGATTGAGAATTGACCTTCTTGGAAGTCATTTTGTTGTTCTTAAACTTTGAAGTATGAAAATTTGAGATGAGAGGTAGAGATTGTCACACTGGGCTTGCCAGAATTTGTTGGAAATAAAATTTTCTAGATCGAAAAATAAATAATTCGAGACAAGAAAAATATTGTAACAATCGATTTTATTGATTTCAATGTGAGTATTACAATCTCTATGAATCCTCTGATTCATCTTTTCAAATATAAATTCAAGGGCTTGAAGCTTAATCTTGAATTTGAACTTGATTTCTTGATTTGAGGGACTTGATCTTGACTTGTGCTTGAATTCAAGGGCTTTTGAGCTTGTTCTTGAATATTGCGGTCTTGATCTTGAATCTCGATGAACTTGCTTTGACTGCTTGAGCTTTTTAGATAAATTGTGGAGTTTTATCCATGAGCTTTCTCTTGCTACTTGTTAGAGTTCTGGGGGTCCTTTTTCTGAATTATGAGGCCCCTATTTATAGTTGTAGGGAAGAAAGAGTCTTGATGAATATGGACTTCCTCTGACCAATCAAATTTAAGTGATGTGGCCCCTTTTATGGGCTTTTATTTCATGGGCTGCTGCATCAGTTTGACATGTGACACTGTCTTATTGGCTCCTTCACTTGACTTGGCAGGCCATATCATTTGATATATGACGCATCTTTGGGCCTCTAGAATATGACAATATCTTGGGCTTAGTAAAGTGGGCTCATCATTTGTAGCCCAAATTAATGGACTAACCCAATAAATATTGGGCCTTATTTAAATCCATACCTATTTGGACTTAAATAATTAATTCAATTGTATTAATCCGCAATATTTATTTGGGACTAATATATTTTGAATTTAATATAATCCAAATTTTTTACGGATTTAAATTTAATAAACTTGCATTTCCTACACATTTAATGCACTTCAATCTCTTTTCAAAATTTATCTTTTAAATATCTGTTTTGCGAGTTGACATGCTTATCAATTGTGATTACACCTACAATTCAAAAGTGAATACGAAAATTGTGTGTTTGAAGCCTTTTATGAATATAACATATGTAATTCTTTTTCATTTCTAAGTAAACAACTTTAACTTTTAACCCACCAAGTTCATGAGTGATAGTATTTTTGGCAAAAAATTAAAATATTAGAAGTTTGGAGTATTGAAAATTTTGTTGGAGCCAAAATTTTCACTTAGAAAGTTTAAAATATAAAAAAAAAATATGAAGAAAAAAAATTAACATTTATCACATAAAAATAAAAAATAAATTTATCTCCATATAAACAATTTAATTTTCTTAAACGAGATTCAGATTATAAATTTAAATTTATTTAAAATATTACTTCGTCAATAATGTGGTTGAATAAATTAGGACTTGGAAGTAAAAATATTGTTAGCCACATAATAGATCCACTGAGAAAATGTAGACACATAAGCTAGAAAAAAAAAGAAATAACTAATGAAATTCTTTGTTGATATGACTATTGACTAATAATTATATCATTTTGATGTGAAATGACGTATATGCCCTTGACTTTCCTTCAACTCACATTTTTATATAAAATAAATAAATAAATTAGTGATATTTGGCCCTTGCAAAGACCGAGCCCAAAATTAGAAACGAAACCTAGATTAGAATTTTTTTTTTTTACTTTTTTTCTTGCTAGTGGGGAACTGGACCATTGATAAAAGTTTAGGTGGCTAAATAATTAAGCTACAAATAATTTTTTCTTTAAAACAAACAAAATATTTTTTATCTCTCCCTTGGAACTTCTACCCATTTGCTCCATATGGTTCGAACCCAAAACCTTAAGGTTGGAGATTGGTGGTATTTAGCATCCGAGTAATTCTTTTTGTCCCATATTAGGTTGTGCAGTTACATGCTGTTTTTATTCTCTTTATTTCATTTTAAGTGTCGTTTAATTTTTTTCTACGTCCATTAAGAAAAAAAATAGCAAAAGTACAAAGAATATTCTACTAAACTATTCCAATTAATTAGATGATTTTTTTAGAATACTTAATATAATCTTTTTATTGATCATATTTCACTTTTGAAGAGTCAAACTGCATGAACATTGACCACTATTTTTAAGATGTATTTTTTCATTATATTAATCTAAGAAAGGTTGCAACTTATAATATCTTTTCATATAGTTCTCAAACATCTAAATTTCAAATTTAAAAATTAAATTATTTTAATGTATTTTAGTTTCAAAAATTAGTCAAATTTACTCTTATGAAGCAAATTGTGGCAAGCAAACAGGAACAGATGGAGCACAAACTTTTGTTCTAAATTTCTAAAGTGATATTTTGAGATAACTTTTTTAAACACTTTATCAAAGTTTACAATTTCTCAAGTATTTTAAGAGGATTTTGAAGGTCTCTAAATTTAAATTTATCAAAATAAATATAGCAACCCAAGTAATAAAGAAATACAATAGAGGTAAAATGAAACCTATGAAGATGTATAGTACATGTGGCACTACTTTCAAAACGTTAGTGCAACAAATAGTGCATTTGTCAAAAAAGGGTTGAAGGCTCTTTGACTTTTATGTAGTATAGAAAGCAATAACAAATGTAGGGGCATATTTGAAAGAGAAAAACTTTTAGTTGGTAAGCCTTGATTGGAATGTAACCAAGTACTATCAAAAAAGTTACATTCTCCCTTATAAAGCCACATGAAGCACTCTAAGAGGATCAAATTTTTGTGAGGACTATCAAAACTTTTGATTAATTTATTAGAAACTGAATATTATAATAAAAAATTTTAAGAGAATTTATCGATTAGTCAAATAATTAAAACACCAAAGACAAATTTAATAAATAGAATAATTTATCATATTATTATGATATACCAAGTGCAAAGGCCCAAGTAACAAGAAAGAAAATGTACGATTTTCTTTTTCAACTATATATAACAGTTTTAGTTGGGAAAAAGTAATTTTATCAACATGTCATAATTTTAGAGGAAGAAAAATAATTTTATCAACTTCATGTCACAATTTTAGATGAGAAAAATAATTTATCAACCACATGTGACAATTTTAGAGATTTAAAAAAAATTAAAATTCACATAATCTCATCAACTACATGTCGTAATTTTAGAGGAGAAAAATAATTTAACAACACATATCTTAAGTTTAGAGAATTAAAAAAACAATTACCAATGTACCATTATAAGGACAGCCAAATTTTGGTATCCTCCCTTATATATAAGTACTAGTTATATGTGGTTCGTGCTAAAACTCGGGCCCAAACTTTAAATATAATAATAACAATATTTTAATTTAAAAAATTTAATTTATATCATATTCTTTTACTGCATGATAAATAAAATCTAATGAAACATTATATGTGTTGTTGATAAATTTTCATTGTTATTAATTTTGTCAAAAATCTATAAGGATAATAAAATAGAGAGTGATCTAATTGATTTTCTCATTCATTCATGGTTATGACAATTTTAGTTTTGGCCCACTTCTTTTTCCTCTATAAAAGAAGCAGTTTTCACTATGGTATCTTAATTACATAGTATCAATTTATTAAGATTTTTTTTTATTTTGTAAGAATTCATTTATTTTTAACTTTAAAAAAAAACTATTAATACCTTCAGCATTATATAAAGCATAATAATTCAAATTAAGTATAAAAGTTAAAAATAAAAAATGATATAAATCGGGAGAAGTAAGGAGCTAAAATAATTCATGAAATTCTGCTACTCTATCCCAATTTAAGTGTGTTATTTTTTTTTTTTTTGATCTATTTCAAAAAGAGAGTATATTTCTATATTTAATAAGTCTCTAATTTCAACATTTTACATGGTAAGTTTAATTACAAAATTTAAAATTTCATACTCCATATGTCTCATATTAGTTATCCATCATAAATAATAGTTCTAAATTACTTGTCAATTTACAAAGTACTTGTACTTCTTTTTGAAAGCATACACACGTATATAAAATTTAAAAAGAATTTCTTACGGGTAAATTAGTGAAACTATCCTTCTTATTTATGGTTTCTTAATGGAATATGAAGGAGAAATTAGAGAACTAATATGAAATAGAGGAAGTGTATCTTTAATTAAAACCACAACACTCAAAAAAACTCTTTTTATTTCTTAAGTATTTTGTCCAATCAAACAAAAATACTTAAATTAGAAATAACGGAGTTTTTTGTTTGGTAAGAGGGATAATAATATATATATCACAAACTAGAGGTTACAATAGTAGAGACAGTAGCCTGTTTAACAGAGCCATTAGCCATAATAGTAACATCTAATTTAGTACTAGGAGTAGCAGCATCTAAAGTGGTACTAATATTATGTACATTGATTATGAAAAAGTTGCCTAAGTTTGCTAACATATTACAAGCAGCTGCAGATACAAGTTTAGTTATAGATGCTCCTGATGCATCAACTTCTAATATATTGATATGGTGTTTCAGTGGTGCATCTAAAACATATAGTTGATTGCTAATAGGAATATTGTTATTGAAATCTGCCTTAGCCAAAGCATCTGCCATCATGTTACCCTCTCTAAAATTATGTCATACTAGCGGATTCCCCAATTCCCTTAACATTAACCTGCATGAATACACAAGATCAGTATAAAGAGGGGAAGCATGGTGAAGTTGATGAATTAGGTTAGTTGAGTTTGTTTCAGTTTCCATCAGCGTGAGATTTTTGTCTTTTGCCACGTGAAGGCCTTGAGCTAAAGCTTGGAGCTCGGCTATGGTGGGATTGAGGGAGGTAGTTTTCATATAAAATCCACCACCCATTGTGCATTAGAGTTTTTGATGACTCCGCCCAGTCTAGCAATGAGATTTTGAGCTAAAAACACCCAATTTATATTTAGTTTGAGGCCATTAGTAAGGCGGGGAAACCATAGAATGGTAACAGCTATATTTTACTAGCTGTTTAAGGGATTTCAGTAGCAGTGAACACATATTTAGAAGCCTTCATTAAGATATAGTTAGAGGAGAGAGGTTGCGGCTAGTCGCGGTCTCTATTAAAAATTATTTGATTTCTGTAAATCCATATATTCCATAATGCAAATGGGTAAAAACACACACCAAGAGACACCAGAATTTTGAAGAGGAATCTTAAGATTGTTAATATTAGAGAGCCAGTGGGCAGAGGTATTAACAAGATTGTTCATATTCAAACCCATATCTAACCAAAGTTTTCTGATTCGAGGGCAGTCAAAGAGGATATGGGTTAAGTTTTCTATCTCACCATTACATATAGCACAATTCGCATTAGTGAGTAACCATAAATGATAAAGATGAGTGTTTGAAGGAACTTTATTGTGGGAGCATAACCAAAGAAACATTTTGATTTTGGGAAGAGTATTGAGAGTCTATATCCAATCAAACTCATAAATACTCGAGGGATGATGCGTATGTAAGAGACGAAGAGCAGATTTGGTTGAGAATAAACCGTTAGAGTTTAAAGCCTAGTGGGGAATATCAGGTGTAGAGTGGTTGAGCTTTAGCGTAGAAGCTTTGAGCTTGATGTCTGTAAGAATTTTCATGGATATGTAGTTCTAGTTCCATGAGTTGGTTCCAAGGACTTTGAGTTTGATAGGGGTGTCAATAATATTTAAAGGCCCTTTAATAATGCTTCTCAGTAGGGCTTCATATCGGTCGGTTCGGTTCGATTTTGAAGTTTACCGGTTTGACATATTAATTATCCGTTTGTAATAAAGCTAAACCATTAAGAACCATTAAGATATCGCTTTATCGGTTATTGATTGTTATCAGTTCGGTTATCAAGTTAAGCCATTAACATTTAAATTTTAAAATTTAAAGTATAATTTGAAGTTGAGGCAACAAATCTGCAGCATTCAGTTAAATTAACACACAAAGGGCCAAACACGAACTCTTGCATCATAAAGAAAAGAGAGAAATTAAAGGACTTACAACCTCAAGCATCTCTTATATTGATCTCGTAGCATGTGATGAGAATTACCTGTACAAATATAAATTAAGTTAGTACATTGAATAAAAATATTTCTAGTGCCTGTAAATAAATGTGTACACACAAAGACCAACCTGATTAAGGAGCCTCCACATCACTTTCACTAATGGTTAACCTGATGAATTCAAAAATAACATCGAGATACCAAGTTGTCAGTAGTCTTCTCAAAATTACAAGTATCAATCTAAAAATAAGGTGTAATGACCTGGGAAAAAATAAATTGGGCATGGCCTATTTAAAATAGATAACTAATTAAATAACTTAACCAACCCACTAAGCTACTTCACCCTTAAGAAATCATTCCACCTCGTTGAACCCACCTCCCTAATATTTACTAATAACTAAATATAATTACTAAAAGAGAGGAAAGAGTCGGCTTTGGAAAGAAAGGAGAAAGAGGCGATGTATAGAAAATAAAGCCAAAATCACTAGTTATAGCTTGAAGGTTATCCCAGTAGTTTTGAGAAGAAAAAAATGAGAGGAAGAAATCAGATAAGAAAGAAAGACATAATAAAGGGGAGAAGGGACAACAAGAACCCTAGAAAGAAAACCTTTCAGGACTTAAAATCTGCACTAGTACTATTCTTCCAGTCTTCTTCAGGTAAGTCTGATAATTATATTTTCATTAGCCATCAATATATTAAGCCGATAACTGAGATTTACAATTGCAGATACAGTGATTCAGTGTAGCAAGGATGGAAAAAGGGAAACTTTTATTTCTTCCATGTACAATGCACATATGACTCTTTAAGAATCAATATGATCCTCGAACATTTCTTCTTGTGCAGAGATAAGTAGATTAAAAGATAAAGATTAAGCCGAAGCATCCCCATCTGCTTTGCAAATAACTTAACATCTTATTTGTTTAACGTTTGGGAACCTATCACTGCTGAGATGGTGGTAGAGATTTGCAAACAACAACGATTGGACACTGACCAGAAATTGAAGATGAAGCAGAAGACTATCTAAGAAACAAAAATGAGATAGAGCCAAAATTGTTACCTGTTGAGCGCAACAACAGCAGCGATTGTGAGCAGCAACAGCCGAGCAATATTTTATCCCTCTAAATTGAGCAGTTTTGAGCAAAAATTCAGCCGATTCTGAGTAGGAATAGCTGATTGTGAAATCAGAAATATGAATTATAGTGTGAGAGGCGCTAATTGTAATGACTAGTGAGAGAGGGAATGAAATTGAAAAGTATAAAGTAACCCTAAACTACTATTACCTTTGGTCCTTTACCATTTGGGCCGCTTGGGTAGGCATTAACTCTTTGGATTTTGGGTTGCCTAGTATAGTGTACTTATTTGCTTATCGGGCTATCGGGTAGCCCGATTAAAAATTCCCTAAACCCAAGGCCCGAACCAATAAACCAATAAGAAAAATATTTAACCCGACACTCGACCTGAAAAGTAACAAAACCGACCCATTAGCCCAATAAATTAATTATCAGTTTGGGTTAATGGGTTGAACCAAAAAATGCATAGCCCTACTTCTCAGAGGAGGGGTATAAGGGATCTTGCTGAAATTCCACATATCAAACGAACTCCTATTTCCAGGCGCCCAGGATGTAACCTTCACACAAATGGAACCTCCACACAAGATATTTTTCCAAATAAAGGATGATTTGGTTCTATGGAAAGGAGGCCCATATTTATTTATGAGAGTTGTAGCCTAAAAAGATTGAGTATTAGTAAAAAAATCTCCAGGATAAACTGACGACTAAACAAAGATTTTTGTTTCATCATTAATGATCCCTAAAGCCCCTTCCTTTTTTGTCCTAGTAACAGTGTTTCAATTTACAGGGTGAAGCTTTCTTTTAAGGGAAGAGGATCCCCAGAAAAAGTCAGGTTGAATTTTGTCAATTTCTTTGGAAGTATGTTTTGGAAGGATAAAGTATTGCATCAAATGAGCGGGATAGCATTTAAAGTACATTTTATGAGCATACTACAACCTGCTTGGCTAAGGAAATTAATTTTCCAAGATGCAAGCTTGGAGCGCATATTATCCTAAATACAATGGAAGTATTTATCTTTCAGGTTTTTATGAAGAGTGGGAAAACTCAAATATTTCCCAAAGTGATCAGAGGATTTAATGTGTTAGAGTTGGTATACAAGGTTGCGGGTAAAAGTGGTGTACTTTGGTGAAAATAGGGCCTTAGATTTTAGGGGTTGATATTCTGGCTTGAAAGCCTACAAAAACTAGAGAGAACATGGTGAATGTTATGAATAATTTTTAAATTTGCCTTAGCTATCAAAGTCAAGTCATCGGCAAAAAAAGGGATAAGGGTAGACCTTTCGGGGTAAGGTAAATGGGGTCCCACTTGAGAAGGTCGACCTAGTGGTTAATGTAATTTGAAAACAATTTTATACAAAGAATAAAAAGAGATGGTGGCAAATGGTCACTTTGTGTATTGCCTCGAGAAGGGTAAAAAATCTGTACGATTACCAATTACTAAAATGGATATTCAACTAGAAGTAACACAGGACATAATAAGCTTAGTGATTATTAGAGGGAATTTAACGAACCTAAGGATTTTATAGACAAATAGCCACTCAATATGATCAAAAGCCTTTTGGAGGTCGATTTTTAACATAAGGCTACCCTTAGTACATTTACTGTTTAGGTTGGTGTGAAGGATTTCCTGGACAAGGATTGCATTATCGCTAGCCCTTCTCTCTTTTAAAAAACTATTTTGTTGAGGCCCAACTAGGGAATTTAAGATGGGCTTGAGAGGATTAGCGATAATTTTTGTAATGACTTTATAGATGGTATTACAAAGACTAATAGGATGGAAGTTCTTAAGATGATTGGCATTCATAAATTTTGGTATCAGGCAAATGAGGGTATCATTCAGAGGTGTAGAAATAGTGAGAAAATCAAATACACCTTAACAATATTCTATCATAGAATCAACAATAATGTCCTAATGGGTTTGGTTAAAACATGGATGAATGCCATCAGGTTCAGGGGCCTTATAGTGTTTAAAGGAAAAATTTCTTGTACAACCTCTTATTGGGTTCAGGGGTTCATCTAAGGAAAGTAAGTCTAATTAGTGAAAACTTTGGATAGCATTCCTAGTGTCCCTTAAGTGAGAGTTAATTTGGTCAGTAGTGTAAGCTTTTCTGAAGTAGGAGAAAATATTGGAAACAAGGTAGGATTGGTCCTCTATCCAATTATCATGTCATCCTTAAAAAAATAATATCCAGTTATCATGACATCCTTAAAAAAAATAATCTTATTTCTTCTTCGTCTATTAATAACTGATAAGTGAAAAAAAATTGTGTTAGCATTATCATCACTTAACCAGTTTATTCTGGATAAAATTTTTCAATAATTTTCCTCAATCCGGAGAATATTATTATAATCCTTAACTAGGTCATGTTCTAAGTTTTTGAGAAACAAACTATAGGTATAATTGGGAGATTGTTGGATACTTTGTATTCTAGCTAACAACCTCCTCTTTTGCCTAAAAATATCCCCAAACTCTTGATTATTCCAACTGATAACTCTTTCCGTAAAGTATTTGGTGGCCATCAACAGATCTCTATGCTCCCAGCTTTGTTGAACTATATGTTTGACTTCTGGTTGCTTTAACCAGTAGCTTTCAATCCTAAAATATGTACAATTAGGTGTATTAGAGGGAGGGGTGAGCTAAATAAGTATAGGATGATGGTCAAAATGAGAAACTCTAGGATAATAATCTAACCAATTTAAATTTGTGAAGCACTGACTAGTCTTTCTAAGATTAAGTATTTTCTATATTTCCTATTGTTGGACTAAGTAAAGCGGCTACCTATAAATTCTAAATCAATTAAACTACACTGGTTGATGCAAGAGGAGAAATAAGATCTTCTATTAACTTTTATCGAGTTACCTCCCCATTTATCTTTTTGACTCAAAATTTCATTGAAGTCACCAGTAACAAACCAATGATTAGTACTAAGTTTGGGGTATTGATATAGAATTTATATTCTTTAGATTTTCCCAAAGCACCCGACGTTGCATTAATTTAGTACTAGCATAAATTATGCTTAAATACCAAAAGTCATGACTAAGGCATACCTTAATCAAAGCATACAATTCCTGATTTGTGTGCCTAATACAACTCACGGTGACATAGCTAGTATTCCACAAAAGAAAAATACCACCATACCTTCTTATGGTAGGATTCTCAAAGTAATCATCAAATCCAAATTCAGCCTTAAGAGCAAGGTGGTAAGTCATGCGGTTCTCCAAAAGAGCAACCATGCATGGATTATGGGTATTGAGAAATTCTCTAAAATTATGCTTAAAATTAGGATTATTTCCACCACGTATATTCTGAACAACAAAGCTTGAAGCAGTCATCATTGGGGAGTGGGGAGGGAGGGTCGATTACTGCAGGGCCATCCTTATCAGGGAAGTGATTTGGACGTAGTTTTGGGGTCATCACTACTGCATATTTGGTAAGGTACGCATTCACTGCTAGACGTATATTGAAGGAGAATTTTGGCAAAGATAGACATATGTATTATCCTCCTTATTCAGAGAGACCATTAATGAAGCATTCTTGATGTACGATATTTTTATGAAGGAGCCCTTGGGCATCTTTAGATCGTGCTGTTCTTTTTAAGGGGGCAATGGAGAAGGTTGCATGGTGCTTGGGGTCTGTAATGGCACATAAATCAGAGAGGGGGTGATGGAGGCTGTAGATCTAGTGCATGTAGTGGGATTGGGATCCAGGGAAAAAATGTGATTTGTGGTCTATAGCTTCCTGAGGTGTGTAGAAGGGAAGCTGGATGGGATTTTCTTGTGATATCTAGGGACTAGGATTATGGGGACAAGTCCTTTGGGGATGGAGATTGCGGATCAAAGTTGGGGTCACTGCAGGTGCTAGTGAATTAATGCATGTATGAATCCATATATTTTTTATGTCCTTCATTATGAGTTGGGCTAGAAAGTTTGGGTTTTGTATTATGATCATGGAGTTTACTCCATTTATGTCCATCGTAAATAACACAACTTTATCTTTTAGTGCATGTTCCATCTATGACTGTGAATGGTGAAGAGGGCGGACTGTTTGTTTTGTAAACACCATTAGGTGTTCGGCCGCTTATTGGGGCCTATTGGGAATATTGTTCTTCATAGTGGATGATGGAGTGGGAATTTGGTAAGACAGAATTTGTGGGTATCTTCTCTTATTTAGGGGAATTAAGGAATGAAACATAATGATAGTCTTATTTAGAAATATACGAGGAAAAATAGAGTTTTAGTACTGATGATTATGTATCTTTGGAGGAGGATTTATAATGTTAATGATTGGTTGGATTTGTAAAGACGGGGTCAGAAAGTTTATTAAGTGGTAAAGGAAAATCTTGTCTTTGTATGTTGACATGGAGATTTCGATTGTCCACCTGTCCCTGGGGGACTACAAAGTGTGAAAGCCAGCTATTAAGGGTGAGTTGGAAAGGGTTCACAATAGCCATGTGGCCATCCAGCTGTAAAGGCACAAAAAATTTACTTGGTGCGGATGAAAAGTGAGATAGTTTCTCACACATGTCCTCTTTCTAGGGTCTACATGAGCCTTTGCTTATAACGCCACTGGGGGTGGTTTGTGAAAGGGTTTTTTTTTGTATTGATGATACGATCCAATGGCTATCTTAGTATTTGAAGACATCATTGGAGGCCAATACATAAAGACTCAAGACTTGGTCACCTTGAGCATGCCATTAAACAAACCCATGTGTGAAAGATTGCGTGGGGGCTTATATTTGATGTCAATTCGAGACTACAAGTTTTGAAGTATGACCCAACGGTTTTGGAGCATTGAATAAGCACCCTTCATTAAGGGTATTTTGGGAATTACACATGGTAAAGAAATAATCCATGACCTCTCCTTTCATTAAGGTTATTTTGGTCCATTATACTATGTAATAAGCTAGGCTATATATAGTCTCTTATTAGGTCTTTTCTCTTTAGTTATTTGATGATGAGATTTTGAGACATTGAAAGTTCTCTCTCTTTAAGAGTGTAGTTCTTAGGTTAGGGCTTGGAATAGCCATTTTAATGTAGGACTTGAAAAAGCCGATATTGTACGTTGCTTAGAAACAGTGGTTGTGAAGGTGAGTTGATTTACTTAGTGGTCACCATAAAAAGATTGGTGTTTGTACTTGAGACTTTAAGGGTCTTTACGTTTGATAGACGTTTGGATTCTTGTTATTCTTAATTCCTTATGTCATCTTAACTATCCTTATCTTTACATTATCGCATTTTTGTTATCCTATCTTGTGTTTGTGTGTTGTTGCCGTAAGATTGTTTCTTGTTTCTCTCAACTTTGTGCCTTTTTGTTCTCGTGTTGTGGACTATTTAGCTTTTGTAGATCAATTGTTATCATTTGGTATCATAGCCATCATTGATTTCGTTCCAACGAGATCAATCTTGGGCATGTCAACTTAACAAAAAAAAAAAGAGGTGCTGAAAAATTAAAAAACTCAAAAATAGTAATTTGTCCACATTTTTGTGTTTAGGTCAAATTTGAAGCCTAGTTTTCTCATGTTTTTTGTGTGTTTTATTGTTTCTAGTGTTAGTCCCTTCTTCACTAGAACTTATAGAGTCTAGATCTAAATTTTGAGTTATTTTCGAGTTGTTTTTCAACTTTGAAGGTTGTTGGTTTTTGAGGATTGGTGGCTTGAAAGATTGTTGTTGATATTTGTTATTAAGATTGTAGCTTAAAAATGTCCTGTTGATGTTGTTGTTGAAGGTTGGAGCTTGAAAAATGCGTTGTTGATATGTGGGATCCAACTTGAACCATTGAACTCCAAGATTCAAAAGGTTGTGTTCTTGGCGTTTTTCACCATCTTTATATTTTGTTGAAGAGAAAATGATTGTTTGATCTTAGAAATTAAAGAAAGAGAGTGTGTATTATTGTTAGTCTTGAAAGACACTACTCTAAGACATCCAAAGGGGAAAGGGAACAAAGGGGCTTTCAAAAGTGTCGTTTACCAAAAGAGAGAAAGAGCACTTCCAAAACTTACAAAAGAGGAAAGAGCCAAAAGGTCTTCAAAAAGGTGTTTTGCCAAAAACATGCAAAGAAAGCAAACTCCTTTTTGAATTTGAAAAAAGGCTCTACAGTCTTGTTTGCCCCTACCAAATCTAAATTTGCACATTTTCCAAATTAAATTTGACCAATTCAAATTGCCAACAAGAAAAAAAATCTGTCACGTCACCCAAATCACCACTTCACCAAACTACCACATCATTAAAGTGCCACATCATCAACATCCCAAAATACTTTGAAGCTCAAATTTAGATTCTAAGTTTCTTTCTTTGTTTCTTTAGTTTCATTTCTTGATTCTAGAACTAACTAACAACTAACAATCACCTACTTAGTTGTAGATTAGTTGTTGAGTCCGTTTTCCTTTCTTGTCTTCGTTATGTGTGTGCTTTTCTCATTTTGGTTCGTTGAATTTTGTTGTTTCAAGTTCGCAAGTAGATTTTTCTATTTTGTGTCTTGAGTCAATCAAAAAAGAATATATTCCAATCTATAAGTAGTATTGACATCTTATTAACTACCAGAGTATAAGAAACTTTCAATATTTGCCGCTCCAATTATGAAGATCACGAAGGTGAGTGCATACGAGTGTTGGTGAGGAGCTTTTACTACTTATCTTGTTTGTTTATTTTTTAGGTACAAGGAGGTATAAGGGGAACATATCTTGGTGGCCTCGGATTATTTGACTACAATATGGGCGACTATGATTGTAGTGTGGGATTTTATGGCTATGATGATTTGGAGATTATAGGGGCTATGAAAATAGCCAAGATCAAGGTACGGGCCAATTTGAAGTTACTATTTTGAGAGAGAAAATGAGGTGAATAAAGTACCTAGTGCTTATAGTGAGTGTGGAGATAATGAAGAGACTTGTGATGGTTCTTATGGTGACGTTGGGGCATGTGAGGAGTCTTACACTTTCCACTACGAACCTAAATTTTATGTTAGGTATAACCTTTTCATTGGCAAAGCTAATGAGAGCTATGATAAGAGTGCACGGGAGGAGTGTGAAAATTCATATTCTTCATCTTGTAGTACTTCTTACCAAATCCAAATTGGTGTGAATGGTTATACTAGTTATAGTGGAGGTTATCCCATGCGAAGAAGAGAGTATGCATCTCCAAAGCCAAAGGTTACCTATGTGCCTTACAATGTTGGTCCAAGAAGGAGTGTTCACTCCGGAAAGGTGATCATTTTTGGGATACCGGGCTGCCTTATTGTTCTAAATAATAGGTGCTATCATAACTACATCACTCCATCTGTGGTTGATTATTTAGGGTTGTTTCAAGAACCTTTACTAGTTCCATATTTCTTGGACAGGTTTAAGGTTACCGAGAAGGTGAAGGTTGTCTTCTCCTAATTTGAATATTATGAGAAAGTGTGGTGTGATATTTTTCCTTAACATACGATCATGTAAGCTTGGGTGTCGATTGGTTTGCACAACATAAAGTTCCAAATGTAAAAAATCAGCCTAATGTGGTAAGAGACCGATGGATAAATCATCTCATGATGAACATTTTGCCCAAGCCACAAAGAGAAGGGCTCACCTACTCCAATCTGAATAATTATGAGAGACAATAGATTGAGAGGAGTAAGAGAGTGGAAGGTGGTAGTTTGAGAATGGAAAAAGAGAGGTTGTGTAGAGCGAAGTGAGGGGATTGCCACCAAAATGTGCTAACATTGTTTGTCCTTCTATTTCTAAGAACATTTGTGTAGGTTCCAACATGTCAAGTGAAGAAGAGCAATTCCGAAGAGGAGTTTTTCCCAAGTTTGTGGATGACCTTCACACCATAACAAAGAAAAATCTACTCAAGAACCTCAAGGTAAAATAGCTAATTCTTACACTTTTATGCATGTGAATGATAATTGTGTGGATAGTAGCCCATTGAGTGTGAGTAGTAGCTTACTTACTTGTGAGTCTAATAATACTTTGCCTTTTATTGATGATGTATATGTTGTGAGTATGGATACACTAGTTGATCCTATTGATGATCAAATTGACTCTTCTTGTAAGATCAATTTATGTCCACCTAGTGTTGAATCCAATATGTTGAACGAAAGTACATCATCGTCTTGTGTAAGTGGTACTGATCAACTTATGTGAGAAAATTTTCCCTCACATGAGTATGTGAGTATGTGTGTGATGTGATTAATAGAACTCAAGTAAGTGAAGAATATGAAAATATTGATCAACAAGATAGGAGTGAACTCGTGAGCTTGTTCTTTAATTCTAATGTTCATAGGGATAATCTTGTGCTTGAAACACCTTCGAAACTTGATATTGATCTTTTAGAGAGTGAAGAACTTTCTTGTTCTAAATCTACCCGTGAAATATATCATGCTCTCTTTAGGTATAATGTCTTATTTGAAGATGATATAAACACTCCATATGAATCTAGTGGTAAGAATGATGGTATAGCTTGTCTTGAAGGCTATAGCCTATATGCTAACCAACTATGGCATGAAAACATTCCTCCTAAAGATGGAAATATCTTTTTGAAAAATGAGAGTACTCTTAAGGGTAAGGAATGTGTAGTCCTTCTTGATAACTCGAAGGAAAAGGTATCATTGAATCCTTGGGGTAATTTCCCTAAATGTGCATCCTTATTTGACACACTTGTGCTTAAATTGCATGAATTCCAACTTGTGGATGCCAAGTTGTCTATTTGGTTGAAGGAAATAATGGGTATATGTTTAAATGCTTATTCTTCACCCGTGTATGCCTTTGCGCGTGATTCTTTCCTATACTACCTCTTTGCCTATGATGACAACCATGCTAGTTTTGGATTTGTATTATGTAGAGGTAGGGAACTTGTCGGTTGGTCCACTTTCTTGAATGACAATGTTATATGGGTTTGGTATACCTTAAGACCAATAGTAGCACAACGTTTGATAAGGTCACTTGAAGAGGTGATGAAACAATTGTGCTTTATGGTTCCTAAGTTATGGGTAGTCTTACCTTTTGGACTTAGAGATACTATTAAGACCTTTGTAGTTTCATTATCTCTTGAAACTTGTCATAGCCATTTCTTTTGTGACAGTTTTACTAAGCTTTTTATGACAATCACAAAGGAATTATGGTTATATTTCAAGTACATATTGCCTTGGCATGATAATGTTATTTATTGTACTAACTCTAACCCTCATGTCACGAGGATGTTGTGCTTGTTTGTCCTTTTTTTAGTCTTGTAAGCTGTGGATTTGAGGTCAAATCCTTTTCAAGAAGGGAAGGATGATACGATCCAAATGGCCATCTTAGTCTTTGAAGATATCATTAAAGGCCAACACATAAAGAATCAAGACTTGGTCACCTCGAGGACACAAGAGCATGCATAGAGGACCCGTTTTGAGCAAGCTATTAAACAAACCCATGTGTGAAAGATTGCATGGGGGCTTACATTTGATGCCAATTCGAGACTACAAGTTAGTATGACCCCATGATTTTGGATCATTGAAGAAACACTCTTCATTAAGGGTATTTTGGGAATTGCACATGTTAAAGAAACAACCCATAACCTCCCCTATTATTAATGGTATTTTGGTCTATTATACTATGTAATAAGCTAGGCTGTATATTTTCTCTTATTAGGTCTTTTCTCTTTAGTTGTTTGATGATAAAACTTTGAGACATTGAAAGTTCTCTCTCTTTGAGAGTGTAGTTCTTAGGTTAGGGCTTGGAATAGCCATTTTAGTGTAGGGCTTAGAAAAGAAAATATTGTACGTTGCTTAGAAACAATGGTTGTGAAGGTGAGTTGATTCCCTTAGCAGTCATCATTAGAAGATTGGTGTTTGTACTTGCAACTTTAAGGATGTTTATGTTTGATACACGTTTGGATTCCTGTTATTGGTAAGTCCTTGTATCATATTAACTATCCTTATCTTTACATTATCGCATTTTCACATTTTCACTATCCTATCTTGTGTTTGTGCGTTATTGTCGTAAGATTGTTTCTTGTTGCTTCGGGCTTTGTCTTTTATTGTTCTCGTGTTGTGGACTATTTTTTAAATTTCGTAGATCAATCATTATCAATTATGCAACTGTTGGCGATTGGCTCAGAGTATTTGGAGACGGCTTTATGTCGTTTTTCTCCATTCGTGCTAAAGGATTGAAGTGGTTGGTATCACAAGTTTTGGAAATATTAGGAGTAGTCTCCGTAGGTGTTCTGGGTCTATTAATATGCATAGAAAAGAGAGGGGGACAGAAAGAGGAGGGAACATTTTCTTTACTTGATGTAGAAATAGAGTGCTTGGAAGAGACAAACTTACTTGATGTTGCTGAATATATTTTAACATTTATACCAGGGTGTAACTTTTTCTGTGGAGATTCCGTTTTATGGGGACTGTTTGAATGACTTGCCTTGTGTTTGCTTGGACAAACGACCATTTTTTATTCCTCATTTGGTGTATTTTCCATTGACGTTGACTGGGAATTCTCTTCGTCATTTGATGTAGATTCTGGAGCAAAAGTGGTGACCTTCTATGTACACTTAAGTTTCATATGGCCAAGATGACACAAGATATGCATTAAAAAACTTCACCTTCATAGACAATTCATTGGATACAAAAGCCAATGTTTATAGAGGTAAGTACTGGTTCCTCCAATGAAAGTTCCACACACAGTCGAGCATATCATCCTCGCAATGTGGAGCTGGTGCATGCGTCTACTTTGAGTAGTGAACTAATGATTCCCCAATCTTTGTGAGAAATTGTCCATTGTAAAAATCCATTGGTAATTGAGGTAGGCAAATCCAAACTGCAGAGTGATTTTGTTTAGCTTGTTGTGGATTGAAATTAGGTTCCTACTTATGGATTGATAGGTAGTGACTAGAAACAAACTATGATCCTTTTTGAAGTATGACCACACTCTCTTTTTTGGCCAATTTAACTATGAAATAATCCGACCCTAGATCGATTAATGGGAAATCTTCATTGAATTTTCATAGTGCTTGGATTTTGGATTTGAGGTAGTGGTGGACAATCTTTTTGGCAGAGTTTAATGACAAAGGAATAATTCCAAGGCGTGTATAAGCGTCCCTTGACTGCAGTGGTGAGATCAATACATTTAATGCCTTTAACAAAATTGTTAGTGTCCTTATTAGTAATAAATGAGTGGGATGTGTATTCAAAGGATTTAAGACTATTAGAGTCTAATTGAATTAAAGATTCTCTACCCATGAGCTTAGCTTTGAAACTGGCAGAAAAGGATTTAGGGAAAGTATCAGGTGAGTTGCAGGTAGGTATATGGGAATCTACAGGCTCTGTTTTTACTGATTTAATGGAGGAAAAAGATGCATTAATTACAGGATCAGGAGGTTTACGGGAATAGTGCAAGAAGTGTTTATGTTGTTGGTTAAGGGAGATGAGATATCCATAATGCAGAGTTGTTTAGAGAGAAGTCAAAGGGTTTTCTCACTCTAAACTAAACGTCCTAAGTGATAATCATAGAAATGAAGAAGTTACAATGTCAAGATACACCAATTATAGTGTCTCATATAGAAATAAAATTAAAGAAAAAGAATTGAGTGCCAAAAGAAGCAAAAGACAAAAAAACAAAAATGAGTGCAAGAGAGGAAGAAAAAAAGGCAAGTCAAACTAACTCAATAAATAGAGTAGTGTATCATATTATTATGATATACCAAATGCAAAGGCCCAAGTGGAAAGAAAGAAAATGAATGACAAAAAAATTATCAATTACGTATAGCAATTTTAATTGGGAAAAAAATAATTTTATCAATAACATGTCACAATTTTAGAGAGAGAAAAGTAATTTTATCAACTTCATGTCACAATTTTAGATAGAAAAAATAACTTACCAACCACATGTCACAATTTTAGAGGATTTAAACAAACTTAAAATTATTATAATCTTATCAACTACATATCATAATTTTAGAGGAGAAAAATAATTTACCAATACATGTCTCAATTTTAGAGGATTTTAAGAAAATTAAAATGACCATAGTGTCATTGTGAGGACTAGGCCCAAACACAAAAAAATGTTATTTTATAATAACATGATTAAAATATTTATAATAATTGCATTTTGATTAAAAAAAACCATAAATTTATGCTAAATAAATGTGATGATTAAATTTAATTTTATACAAAATTAAGAAAAAATTTAAATTTGTTGATATGAACCTCAAGAACCAATTAGTTCCTCTTACAAAACTTATGCTTAAGAATATTAATTTTTAATTAACAAAAATCATATTTTTAAAATAATTTGCTAATAACTGATACCACTACCTTCATTTTCAACATTATCAAAAATTTTAAATTTTACTACCTTCATTTGTCCGCAAAAAATTATATGCAATTCATAAAAGGTAATTAGTAAAATAAATTACATGAAAATCGTAATTGGTTCATTGAAAATAAAATATAAACTTGTATAATAAAAAATGTTCAACAATTTTGATTGTTGTTTTTTCTTCTTCTTTATCTCCAAAATATTTGTACAAACTTCTTTCATAACATATTATTTAATATAAATAGTAAGAAAAAGAAGAAGAAGATTTATAAAATGTTCATCAACGGAAGAATGTTCACCACAATCATAATATATCTTTTAAAAACTGATTATTATATAAAAGATCTTACCTTTTTAAATAAATTATTAATACAATTTTTACTAAACTCATAAAAAAGTAGGTTTTAATAATAAATAAAAATAATATAAAGTCAAGTGTAATGAAAAATAGAAATAAATAAGATAAATTCTTGAAAACACGTAAAATAGAAATATGTGTATAATATTAATTTTTAAAGATTATTATAGTTATTTAAAGATTACAAATCATGTTATTGAAAGATGCATTAATAAAGTCATGAAATACAAGTAATTTAATAGATAAAATAAATTATTAGATATTAAATATTTATACTTCTCAATTGACTTAATTAAACAATATGTAATTTATCTAAAATAGAATATTATAATGAGAACTTCTAAGAGAATTTACCGATTAGTTAAGTAATTAAAAATACAAAAACAAACTCAATGAATAGAGTAGTTTATCATATTATGAAATACAGGTGCAAACATCAAGTAATAAGAAATGAAACGTGTGGGAAAAAAATATTTTTATCCAACTAAATGTCACAATTTTAGAGGAGATACAATAATTTATTCAACATATCACAATTTTAGATGGGGAAAGTAATTTTATCAACTATATGTCGCAATTTTAGAGGAAAAAAAGTAATTTACTAGCCATATGTCACAATTTTAGAGGTTTTAAAAAATTTACCATAATTTTATCAACTACATGTCAAAATTTTAGAGGAAAAAAGTTATTACCATTATCATCCACATGTTTCAATTTCAATGTAATTTAAGAAAATTAAAATTATCATAATGTCATTGTGAGGACGATCATATTTTGTAAAAATAGTAAGAAAAAAAAAAAGAAGAGTTATGAAATGTTCATGCAATGGAAGAATATTTTTCACAATCATAGTATGTTTTTTTTTTAAAAGACCGATTATTGTATAAAAGATCTTATCTTTTTAAATACTTTATTAATACATTTTTACGAAACTCATAACAGAATAGGTGCTAATAATATTTAAAAAAACATAAAGTAAAGTGCAACAAAAAATAGTAATATATAAGATATATCCTTGAAAACACGTAAAATAGAAAAATGTATATAATGAGATCTTTTGAGAGAATATCGATAGTTAAATAACAAAAAACACAAAGATAAACTCAATAAATAAAGTAGTTTATCATATTATGATATACCAAGTGCAAATAGCCACGTGACATGAAATCAAATGTGTGAAAAAAACTAATTTAATCAATAACATGTCACAATTTTAGAGGAGAAAAGTAATTTACCAACCACATGTCACAATTTTAGAGGATTTTTTTTAAAGAAAATTACTATAGTCTTATCAACTACATGTCAAAATTTTAGTGGTGAAAAATAATTTACCAACACATGTCTCAATTTTAGAGGATTTTAAGAAAATTAAAACTACCATAGTGAAATTGTGAAGACTACCAAATTTTGATATCCTCCCATGTATATTACTACTATATATAAATACGAGTGAAGCACATAGGCGGTGGTTGTCATGTGTGCTTTCTCACAGGAGTATTTTTGACATTCAACTGTTTGTGTGCTTTAAAGAGGTTGTAGCTTGTTGCTTATTGATGTACAATATTTTGTGTAGAAAAGAAAACCACTCAACAATTATATAATGACCCTTCTATCATTTGTGTTTGGTTGAAGTTTGTGGACTGAAGTGAGCAATTGAGCTATAAGTTACAAAAAAGTTTCAAAATGAGGTGTATGTGACTCGAGTTTTTATAATTAAGTATAGGTGACAATTACTTTATTATGGATTACAAAAGTTGTAGAAGTTTGATAATAGCCCAAAAGTTTTTTAATTTACACTTTGATCTAAATGTTAACCTTACTATAATAGGAAATAGAGGGGAAAAAGATGTTTTTCTCTCTCTTTTCATTCATTATTGCTTTCTCTCTCTTTGTAATTTTTATTGTTCATTATTGTTGCTGCTTTATTCATCATATTCTAATTCATCATCATCATCATCATCATCATCATCATCATCTTCTTCTTTATTATCATTATCATCTTCTTTTTGTTGACCATTGTTGTTGTTATTGTTACCGCTACTGCTGCTACTTGACCAATTTATTAGGTACAATTTTGTTTTGTACATCACTTTCGCTTTGGCATTACTTCATCGGAAACTTTGGTAAGTAAAATTATGATTTTTAGTTGAATTTATCATTTGGGTACACTGCTACTATGTGTTTTTTTAACAATGGACAAAATCTGAGCATGAATCCAACATTAGAGTCATCTGTTTAAATAGATCACTCATCTATGGTGATAGATAAGTCATCTATTGTAATGAAAGACTCATATATTGGGTTTATATTTATGATTCAATGGTTCCATAACATAAATTGAATAGATGAGTCATCTTTTACAATATATTACTCATCTGTTGCAACAGGGGAGGGATCAGTTGAACTTGATTACTCACCTATTGCAATAAAACCTGAACTTGATTCTAATAGACGTGTCATCTGTTGAAACAAGTAAGTCATCTATTACACCAGGTTAGTTATTTGTTACAATATGTCACTCATTTATTGAAATCAACTTCAAAGGTTCTTTAGTATTGTAACATCATCCCAACAAGCGCTTCATCTATTGCAATAAATGGATAGTTTGTTGCAACATATAATTCACTTATTATAACAGATGACCCATCTATTGAAATGAGCTTCAGGACCGTAACATGAATCCCAAAAAGTGAGTCATTTGTTGTAACTGATCACTGACCAGTTGCAACATATTTTTCACATGTTGCAACAAATTACTCATCAGTTGGGATTCATATTACAGAACTATGAAATCACTATAAATTTTATTATAATGTAATTATTAATTTTTTAACAAATGAATTTATTTTGTACCACTAATGGAGGGATCAATAACAATAGGGGTGGATTGTCATGGTTAATAGATCGAAAAGAGAAATCGATATGTATGACGTTAGAAGGAGGGTGAAATGATAAAGATGATAGCTATGACATCCCAAAGTGATGTTTCGTATGATGATTTGATGAACTTAATCATCAACTATTGTGGAATGAATTGCCAATCAAAAGAACTCGTCATCAGCTACATATACAACTCCTTTGAAAATCAGAGGGTACTACCTTTTAAGATAATCGATCAAGTTTGATTGTGTGCTTATCTTAGTGATTTAGCTAGTCCAGTGTTAAAGGTATACATGGTTGAAAAAATAAGAGATAATGAGAACCATAATGTATAAGAAAAAGAACAACACAACAACTTTTATGATAAGTTGGATGATCTGGACATGAATATTCCAGATGATAATCTAACACCTACGCCCGTTGTTGCGAGCAATAAGGTGGGCAGTTCTTCTCAATTGAAACAGCCTGGCAATCGTAAAGATGACGAAACTAGTTTTTACTAGGGAATGTCATTCAAGGATAAGAAGTAAATTTCTACTTCTTTTTTTATTGCTTGCTTGAAAAAATATTTCAGAGTAAAGAAGGTTATTAATTTGGGCGAAGTCTTTTCCTTCAAATATGTTAATCCGAACTGCAAGTGGTAGTTGAAGGCTATGAAATACTTAATTTCTAATAGAGTCGTCATTAACGTTTATGATAAGTATCACACATGTGGTTTAGATCATATTACGTGCCAAAATTCTCACGCCACGGTAGGGGTCCTCAGCCAATAATTCAAGAATAGATTCCCACATGACAAAGGCCCTTTTACAAGTGATATGGCCAATCAAATTCTTACAGAATAGGGTGTTACGATTAATTATTGCAAGATATCTGTGATCATGGGGATTTTCAAGGACTTGGTTAGGGGGACACACGAGCACGGGTATGTAGTCCTCGATGCATACCATTGCATGCCAGAGTCCACAAATCTCGAAAGTAAGACTGCATTGCATGTTGATGAAAATGGAAAGTTCAAGTACTTTTTTGTATCCTATGGTGCTTGGATTCTTGGTTTTTAACATTTGAGAAAAGCCTAGCCATCGATGGGACCTTCTTGAGGAGCAGGTATAATGGAGTTTCGCTAGTGGCAGTGGCATAGGATGCAAAGAGTCACATCTTTTTTGTCGTTTTTTATATAGAGTACAAGGAATGTGATGCCTCGTATGAATATTTTCTGAACAAATGTGAAGTTGCATAAAAAATACTGAAGAGTTGTGTTTTATTTCGGATAGGCATCCAAGTATCCGAAAAATGAGTTCAATTTTCTACACTTCAGCTCACTTTGGTTGTTGTATGAGGCATCTTGGAGATAATATTCGAAACAACTTTCACAATAAAATGGTCGTGACCCCTTTTATAAAGCAGCTAAAGTATATAATACAGAGGATTTTTGAGACCATTTCAATAAAATAACGAATATGTATCCCAAGGCAGTAGAATATCTCGTACATGGCTGTTTCAAGAGATGAAGTCGTGTATTCTATCCAGTAAATAAGTATATTCTTATGAATTTAATTTCTTATTTAAGTTACAAGTTTAGTATGATATTGTACTAAGTGGTTATTTTGTACATGTATAATATTATGACGTTAAATATAGCTGAACCGGTGAACTCATTGTTTGGCGTTGAAAGAGAATTTTCCATCATGGCACTATTTGATAAAATAAACAAGAAGTATTTCAAATTATTTCACAAAAGGCGTATCCAGCTCGAAAATGGAGGAACCAAATTTGTTTTAGAAGCGGAAAAAATATCAACAAATATCAGTTTGGGGAAAAGGTTATTTGCTCATCAAATAGCAAATTACAAGTTTAGTATCGACGATCATGGTAATGTTGCCACGTCAATCTTCAAATAAGATCTTGTATATGCAAAGTTCTTGACTTGGACAAAATATACTATCCACATACTATGCCAGCGCTTTCAAAATATAGAACTAAAATTTAGGAGTGCTCCTCTACATATTATTTGGTGGAAAGATATATAATGACATATTATGAGAATATTAATTCGGTGCCTCCCGAAGAATCTTGAGTTCCTGTACAACTTTTGGGGAGATTAATACCTCATTCATATATATGTCAAGTACTATCAAATTGGAAAGAAGGTGATATAAGAGGAGACGTGGTGTCGGAGAATCATTCGCATCAATAAAAAACAAGTGCTCCATATGTAAGAACGCTGGCCATAAAAGAACTACATGCCCAGATCGTAATCCACAATGATCGTTGTAATAACAAAACTTGTGTTGTTGTTTGTTATGGACTTTGATATTCTTAACTCATTATTGTGAACATAAATGTTATTATTTATTATATAAAATATTCTTTTTATTAACTTGTACATTAATAATAAGAGGTATAATAGGAACCAAATACAACAAACAATAAAATTATTTTCAGCAGACTACCCATCTGTTGCAATAGATGAACATTTATTGGAACAACACAATACACACTACTAGAAATTACCCCTATTACAACGAACCTTTTGGCAACGGTTCCAAAAGCGTTGCGATAGATGGTCTATTGCAATGGTTGGAACCATTGCAAAAAAAGTTATTCTAGTAACTCGATTGCCATTGCAATTGGTGGATAACCGTTGCAATAGGATATGTTATAGCAATGACTTCTTGAACCGTTTTCATAAAGTACCCATGGCAACGCGTTTTTGAAAAAAAAAACTATTGCATCGCTTTTCATTTTTCCCTCCCTATTTTTTCTTAAAATCCGCCAAAAGTTTAAAAAATATATCATAAAAAATAAAAAATATATAACAAAAATTATAAAAAATATATACCAAAATAACGTTTTAGTACTCTCATTAACTCATCACTCTCATCTATAAGTATACAGTAGTCGACCACACATTAGTATAACGCCAACTGCCGCTATGACCACCGTTCCGACCGCCACTCCGACCACCAATCCGATTTACAATAACCCAACCAAAAATTAGCAGAGAAGACAAAAAATTAGGTATTTTTTTGTATTGTCCATTGGGGAGAATTAAATCCCATGAGTTCATGCCTAATAGCTTTCTTTTCGTAATGTGAATTGATATTGATTACATGGATGATTTTAAAAACATCACACTCGATAGCTTCATCAGAATGACTACTTATAATGGTTTAGAAATTCTATGTTGAGTTAAATTGTAAAATAACTGTTTTTGTGGCACTCTAAAATTTCAGTTGAGTATTAGTAATTTAAAATTTCTTAAATTGGAAAAGAGTGGGCCATACGAGTAGTTCTGGGAAGTATGGGGACAGTGGCAAGTATACATCCGTGGGATTACACTGTGTGTGTTGTTGTTGTTGTTGTTGCTTCCTTTTCAGCAGTTGTATCATTCCGAGTCCCTTTAGGTAAAGTAGTTGCAATGGCTGGATTTAGGTGGCGATGAATATCGAACAAAGCCCAAATCTTTTCTCATCCCTTTACCCTTTCAACTCGACTTCCGAACTCCATGTACTTGTATTTGTCAAGAACCAAGGGATATATAGTGATTCATGTCAAACTATGTGACTATCCCATCTTAACAGCTTAGATAGTTAAAGATGTGGCATTTCTATTTACCACATCTGTTTCATGGACGTCATAGTTTAGGATATTATTTTGACTTATTATGTTAGTGATGGTAATCCAAAACTAGTAAACTAGTGGTTGAAAAGTTGTTCCGATGACGAAAACGTCTCAAAGTTTGAATTGTTTTAAAAGCTGGCTTCTTAAATATTGTACAAGTTGCATATAAATATATTCATTCTTTAAACCTGAAGCAGAAGTACCAACTGTTGTGAATTATCATACTCCTGATATGGCCACTACTCATACCAAAACTGATGATGCTAAGGCTCTAGCTACTGTTCCTCCACCAAGTAATTGAATCTTCCTATTACTCTCTTCTCCCTTTACACTTTTTGTTTGTTGGATTTTCATTGATCAGCAATAATACTATCTATCTTATTCTTTCTTATGAAAATCATATGGATAGTTATTATTCCAAATTAATGTTACTGGTTTTGCCTGTAAAAGATATTAAAAATTGGATGACTTCTTCTTCTCTAGTATCCCTATAGATGTTTACTGCCTTGGTTCATTTTTACTTTTTCATTATTGAGTTGGACACATCCTGGAGAAACCCAATTTTATTATGTCACTCTTTGAATGTAGTACTCCCTCCGTTTAAAAAAGAATGACCTACTTTTTTGAACATCTAAAATGGAAAGAGTATCATATAATTTCGTAAGGATGGAGTGCCTATTTTAGGTGATCTTTAAGCCTCCGGGCGTTCTCTGAATCAGTGTAGAATTATCTTAACTGCAGGACACCTTTCATTTCTTAAGTTTTTTGCGACATAAGAAAGCTAGCTGCAAATGGAAATGTTGGACACATAAGGTGATTTCAGTTCTTAATAGTACTGAATACAAGTTCTCTTAATCATATGCATAATTAAGTTATCCTCATGTCCATAGCTTGGAAATCTTTTGGGTGTTCTCAGTATTTTTGTTAAAACTTTCTAAAATTGTAGTACCATTGTGTATAATATTCAATGTTAAAATTTTGAACTTGTCAAGATTGTATTATTTATTATGTTGGGCATTAATAATGCTGAAGTAGATAAACATTTTAGCCCATTGCAATCTAGAAGAATAGGCTATTAGAAGTTTCTTATGAATAGCGAATTGTTCAGTGTTCTAATATTCAACGATAAGTGAAGTTGGAATGACCTAATATATGTATAACATTTTAATGGCACTTTATTGAGTGATTCTCCTCTCAATGAAATGTGTGTGTAGGTTACTAATGAACTTCTGTGCTACAGACCTTAAATGGGTTTGGATATGAGTCTATGTAGGAGTTCAATCATGTTCAAAGCTTAATCTTCGTGTTAACTGACGTTTTATGATCAACTTGCCTGACTTGTTTCTTGTTGAAGAATCAGTGTGTTTGCTTTAATCGAGTGTAGTTTAAGAAATTTGTGGATTCGTCTAGTTGTGAGATAAACTTACGATAAGCTGGAGCATGCTTTATAGTCCCTACAAACTAATATAGAAAATGTTAATATATTGTGTTGTATCTCGACAGGAGGCAATATATTCCACGGATCCATGGGATTATACTATACAATGTTGTTGCAATACGAGTTTCCTCATATGGACCATCCTGCCATATTCTTTTTGCCATGTGTGCCCTTACGTATGTAACATCTACTTATATGTTTGGATTTAACCTTGCTGGAATTTTTTCAGATAAAGCTCGGCCCTTCATCATTGCAGAAGAGTATTTTCATTCTATATATGCTTCTAGGAACTTCGAGGCTAGTTGTTTTAACTCTGTGAATTCTCCAAAAGGAACCCCCTGCTCCCCACATGCTTCTTTAGAAAGAGCACTGGTTCAGACGTCACCGCTTTACCCATCAAATTTTGCCTCGAAATCTGCTGGGTAAAGGAGCTGCTCGTGTAATGATCCAATGTTTACTCATCTTTGATACCACCTTAACATTGTCTTCATGATCTAATTCTATTTTAATCGTCAGATTTCTTGGTGTTAACAAGTTAACAGGCACCCTGCCAGCTCAGAAGAGAGTCTCTCTAGACTATGTGATTAACTCTTGTTTTTATATGATTTCACTGTCAAATATCAGTTAAGTGCAGTAACTATGATCTAGTCTCTTCTGTTAAAAGGCAAAGCCCTTTCTTATACCAGGTGAGCAACAAGATTCAATCACTTCATTCAGTTTGTTAAAACCCGTTAAGTGCAGTAACTATGATATAGTCTCTGCTGTTAAAAGGCAAAGCCCTTTCTTCTACCAGGTGTGCAACAGGATTTGAACACTTCATTCAGTTTGTTAAAACTCACAAACTTTAATTTTTCTTATAAATTTAAATATAGAGTTTTAGTGCTTGACAATCAATGGTATGGGACAAACTTTATAAATATTATGATATAGGAAGCAAATAAATAAGAAAAAATAGAACCGGGAGGTAGAAGGGTCATTTCTCTTGCCTGCCTGCCTGTTCATCCTTGTCATATGTGGAGCAGGTAGAGAATCCAAGTAGCAAACTTCAAATATCTTTTGCAAGTTATAGTTGACAGTGATGTAGCTGTTTGTTATTTTATCTTTTGCATTATCAAGAGTGATGTATAAGTTAGCATGTTTCTTATGATTTTTTGTTGACACCAGATTGTTCAGACATACCAGTATAGTACACAACTACCCATCACCAGATTGTTCAGACATACCATTATAGTACACAACTTTTGTTTTTATATGATTTTTTATTCTTATGAGATGTCATTTACGAACAAACAAGAAGGACATTTGCTACTCTATTCTACTGCTATAGTTCTAATATAAAACTGTGTACTGTTTCTTATCTTGTCGTGCATGTGAGCTTTTCATAGTTCACAGATTCCAGCTTTTCAATTAAATCTGGAGGACCTTCCATAAGATCTAGTGATCAGGCATCAAATGAGTAGGATAGTGAGGCTCTAGGTCCAGCAATATATTTAATGACTAGTACAAGGAGGTGGGCTATTAGTAATACTGGTATGCATTCTGCCATATTTTATGTATGGCAGATACAAGTACGGTGAAGGTAAGGTGAAAGAACTTTATTTTCGAAAGTACAGTACATAATCTGAGAGTATGAAAGAGTTCTGAATCTTGTGATATTAAACTATAGATACGTATAATTAATCAAGATTTGATATTCCGTTGCACAGTATGTAGTATGTTGTAGTTCTAACCATATTAGTAGTTGATTTTAGAAGTGCCTTATCTGCTAATTTTGTTGATGACATTCAAGAGACACAAAGATGTGCTATTGAGGGCTAGGTGTATTCTTTGTGAGTATGCTGGATGGATTGAAATGCCTTTGCCAGATTTATAATGCCTCTCTTTTTGGATCTGAATAGCTCCTCAATTGCGTGTTGCGTTTTGAATGTTTGAAATATATTTGAGCTTACTTGGATATTGTTATCGGCTCTCCCATCTATATGCTAGCTCGAATGCAGCAATACAGATGGTGGTGATTCATTTAATTGATCCCATTTTATTTGAGATTGAGGGTGGTGTAGCAGCAGTGGCGTGTCTTTTTGTTTTGCTAAACCAGATTTGAACCCTTGATGTAGTGGTTGCATTTTTCTTATTTTATAGCAACGAAGAAACAAGAGCAGGTACTTATGGTAGGATTCTTTGTGTTCTTAATATTCCTTTACCTCCTAGCATTACCAGTAACAACAACCACTCTTCAACTGTTTCTGCTTATGGGAGTACTACTCGTAGTTTCTTTGTCTTCCAAGATGATATTTCCTTATTGCAGATTGTTATTTCTTTATAGTTATCACTTTACAGACACCAAAACTGCATACGACTGAAAGTACTTGTATATTCTATTAGCATGTTTCGTCTAAAATGAACAAGAAACATTGTTCATTGATGGTTGTTATCTGGAATTACAGTACTCAACGTATTTTATTTATTTTTGAACTTGCAGGTCAGAGTTGAACAATCACGAATCAAGAAAGGTGTTAAAAAAATCACCAGAAAGTTAAGAGCTTTGTTTCAGCTAGATCACTAGCAGCATTACGAAACAAACAAATACTAGAATAGAAGAAGAAGAAGAAGAATACAAGCTACTTTAACATTTTGCTTTTGGATTTAGATTACTAGTTTGTTGGATATTTTAATTTGACTTGTTATTAATGAAAGATTTTGTTACGATGTGTATATATAATTGTGTATTAATATAATCTTCTATCTCTCTCTATATCAATGGGTATTTAAACTAGCTGCAATAATAGGTGGCAAAACGTTGAAATAGATAGTGAAAAAAATATTGCAAAAGATTCAAAAATTGTTGTAATGGGTGTCAAAAAAATTTCCATAGGTAGTGAAAAACCATTGGAAAAGATTAATAATTATTGCAATAGGGTTATTGCAACGTGTTTTTGTCATTGCAATACAGTCTATTGCAACGGTTCTTAACTGTTGCAATATTGCCTATTGAAATGGTTCTTCACCATCGCAATACAGTCTATGGCAATGTCTTGTAATCTTTGCAATACAGTCTATTGCAATGGTTATGAACCGTTGAAATAGATAATTTGAACCATCTTAATAAGAGTTACAAAAACCGTTGCAATAGATAGACCTATTGCAACGGTTTTTGTAACCATTGCAAAAGTCATTGGAATAGGCCTATCCCAATACCCACATATGCAACACTTATAAAACCGTTGCGGTAGCTCTATGTCAACGATTTTTATATCTATTGCAACGAATTTTGAACCGTTGCCATAGGGGTAATTTCTGATAGTGATAGTTCACCAAACTAGAATGTGTTCCTCTAACAGATAAAAAATCTATTGCAACGGATGGGTAATCTATTGGAGAAACACAATATATTTCTTGCCACTAGTTTGTGTTGTTCTAATAGATGACTAATTTGTTTCAACAGATGATCCATATATTGAAAGAAATCAAAACTCTTGCAACTGCTATTGTATTCAAAATTGTGCCAAACGCTCATTGCCTACCTCAAACCGTTGATATGTTGAGAAGAAGAAATAGATAGAATCAAAATTCAATAAGAATTAAAAATTCAAAGCTGATCAAACATAAATTATTTCATTAAACAAAAATAAAATACATTAGGTAGGTAGATCGGATATAAATTAAAAAAAATACATCCGCTAAAAGAAAAAATGTAACCTAATTATTATTATCATTGTTATTATTATTGTTATTATTATTGTCGGATGACTAATTATCATCCAGCAGCAGGGCCCTCCTTAGCCTGCAAATCTCTCGAAGCATCCTTGCTCTCACGGTACCTAATTTCCGCAGTATGTCATTAACCTACCTCTGAATTTCCCTCATGGTGTCGTGAAGAATAGTAATATTCCGAACAAGATCATCCATATCTAGAACATGCATGAATTGACAAAAAAAATGTAAACACTAAAGTAGAGAAAATAGTCTAAATGTAATACGACGTATACTACATACTGGGTAGATTAACACCCAAAAAAACTTACTTGAGTCAGGGAAAGAAATCTAGTCTTTGAAGAGAAGTGGTTGAAGATGTAATATGAAAGACAAGATGCAAGAAGTAAATTAAGTGTAGTAGAATGAACGAGTAAGGAGAGACCTATTTATAGAAGATTGAATTTGAATGTGTTAGGAAAAAAGACACGACTGTTCACCTCCGTTTGGTGACTTTTTAATTACTGTGAAAAGTCATGACTTAATTAAATCAAGTTGGTGGCTTTTTAATTAATGTGATAAGTCATGACTCTTCAACATCTTAATATTAATTAGTTCTTAAAATTAAATAATTATTTTTTTGAATTAAATAATTGAAGACTTCTCACCTTTTCAATAACTATTTCTTTTAATAATATCCATTTTTATTGAGTTGTGGAAGCAGATCATCCATCTATTACATTAGATAATCCATCCTTGCAATAAATTTTCCATCCATTGCAACAAATGATCCATCTTTGAAATAGATGGATTATCTGTTGCTACGAATGGATTATCTCATGCAAAATATGGATTATCTATTGTAATAGATGGACCATCTGATGCAACAAATGGATTATCTGATGCAATAGATGGACCATCTGTTGGGGGCCATCTGTTAATTAAAATTAAATAACTATTTTTTATAATTTTAAATTGTGTTTATCATTTATTTTCTTATTATTTTTTATAAACCATTTTTATTTATTAAATAATTGAAAAGTCATGACTTTTCACCATTTCGGTAACCTTCTTTTTATTAATAACCATTTTTAGTCAGTTTTTCTAACAGATGGACCATCTGTTAAAACAGATTTGTCATCTATTCGAAGAACACGAGCCAATGGAAAAAACTATATTGTGTTCTTCTAGCAGATCTGTGCAACAGATATTTGATCTGTTGCAATATATTGGTCATGTGTTGGTTGAACGTAATGCAGTCTGATAAAGTGTATTGTGTTCTTCCAGCCAATGTCCATCTGTTGCAATTTGGTTACCTCTTTTTATTGATGCACATGTTATTTAAAATATATTTTATTTAATAAATAATAACATTTACATCCCCAACAATGAGTTAAAATTGTCAAAGTCCATAATCAAACAACAAAACAAGTTTACTATTAGAACGATCATGGTGCATTACATATGTAGCACTTGTTTTTTCTTAATGGGCATGTAGTCCTTTGACGTTCAAGATGGTACCCGTTGAGCCTCTGTAGTTTTATACACTACTTCACAATGGGAATTGGAGATTAAACACTGTTTGACATTAATAGGGTGGGAAGAATAAGGTGCGTGCAGATGGATGAATCCACTTTCATGTGTGAGAGTTATGTATTATTGATTAGGTTATCGCGACAATACACATAAAGTACAATGATTTTGTGAATGCAATTTTTTACCGCTTAGGTATTGATCCTTCAAAAAAGATCATGTATTTTATAGTTAAGTTTGATAGGTGCAAACTGATAAGGCCAAAGAGTTCCAAAAAGGGGTGTTAATCCCCAGTTATAATTTAATAATGGTTTTGCTCATGTTTATGCATCAAGTTCTGAAAAGGGATCAATATTTGATGACATAGTAGTCATTCAATAGTGATTGGATTTATTTTAATGGTGCAATAGACTTTGAGAAGGCCTTCGAAGCCTCCCACTATAGCAAACAAGAATGGAAAACCAATAGAAATTCCCCTGGTCCAAATTTATATGGATGAGTTGCTCAAGGAGACTATTATACAACAGAAGGTACTTGGGAGAATACCCGTGCGGGAAAGGGGAGGTGGAGAAGACGATATATCATCTCAGACCTTATTTTAGAGGAAATACAGGGCAACAAGTAAGGAATTTCTAAATAATCTGGACAATGAAATTGACTTGGAAGATAAGAAAACTAAATGAGTTGCAATCTGAAAGTGTGTCCTTAAATTAAAATTTGTCAATCGTTTTTGAAAAGAAAAATGGTAAAGTAGACTGGAGCTAGATAATTTCCTAGGAAAATAGAGAGCGTGGCCTGAATTAATAACCACAAAGTGCAAGATCATAACTCTAAGAAAACACCTTGGTGAGCATCGAGGATTGGTGATATTGGGTGTATTTATGCATTCTAGCATCACTATTCTACCCTTTTTAGCCTTATTTTGAGAATGATTCTTATGCTATATGTGCTTATAATGACATAAATGAGCATTCATGTGTCCAAGTATGTCCTTAAAATGTTTAATGGTGTTTTCATATGAGTTTTAATTCAATTTGGGCATTCAGAGTTCAACCGAGAAAACTAGTGTGACTAGCTTGAGCTAGATGTTTGTCTAGTCTATTATGTTGGGTTCTAATGTATTTTAATGAGTTAATAAGGTTTTTATTATTTATTTATATTTGAAAAAACTTAGTTGTAATGTTCAAGGGTCACTTAGATCAAGAAAACATGCAAAACAAAGAGCTAAAACTCAAAGTGAAATTAGCCTATGCTTAGCTCGTGTTTTGAGTTCATCTTGTTAGATGTTGTGTTGTTTGGATCTTTGAATTTTTGTGTTTAATGTTATATGATACTTTTTTAATGGATAATGATGATATATGAAGGATATACAAGCTTCAAATAGAGTGGAAACAACTCAATAAGGCTCAGAATGGCTCAACGAAATCGAAATGCAGATTTTGACTCCATTTGGAGTCCTGAAATGTCATGGATCATTGAGGGTGCGTGAAAAGTTCAATGGAAACTTTAAAAATACCATTGGATTCATAAAAGGATGATGTTTAAGGATCTGTGACGCGTATAGCAAATTATGGAGTGTAAGGACTCTCTACGATGCGGTGAAGTTGCAATGAAATTCTAGAAATTGACTGATCACTGAAGGTTAAACTGGTGGACCACCAGTCTTGTGACTGACCACCAGCTCGACCACCAAGATAAAGTAGAATGCCGGATTTCAGGACACTCTGTGAAGGTCAAGATGGTGAACCACCAGCTTTGTGACTAATCACCAAACGGACCACCAGATTCAAGATTTCAAAAAATTCACTGGTGGCCAAGATGGTGAACCACCAGCTTTGTGACTAACCACCAAACTGACCACCAGAACTCCAAAACAGAATCCAGGATTGCAGAGAAGCCAGTGAAGGCCAAGATGGTGGACCACCAGTTTTGTGGTGAACCACCAACTTGACCTTCAACTTTTACAAAAATTTTTTGAATTTAATTTTTAATCCTTTTTTACTTGGGAACATATAATAATAGTTTAGGGTTTTATTGGGGGATAATTTTCAAATTCATCATTAATTTTTTCATTCTTTTTCATAGCCTTCATTCTTAAAACTCTTTGGAAGAGTATTTTTGGGGAAATTAAGCAAACCTTGTGGATTTAATTATTTCATCTCCATTGAAGATTCAAGAGCAAATTCTTGTAACCTTCGTAAGTAAATCTTGAATTTATTTATGAATTACACAAATATTCTTCCTATTTCTTCCATGGAAATGTATGATTAAGCTCCCATAACTAGGGTTATGGGAGCCTTGATGTGAAAAACGAAAGTTATAGCGTGAATCCAATTGAAATTTATGAGAAATTGACATTGTATAAATCTTTCTTCATTTTCATGATTCTTCTTGGTTGCAAACTTGAAGAGTGAGCCCTTATACAATCGCTTGTTTGAATAGAAAAGTTTTTATTGGGAAAATAAAGGGTTTACACAAATCTAATGGCTTTAACCTTTGGGTTGAGGGTAGATGCCTTAATCGGATCACCCCATGTGAGAATACAATTGAATTATTAATCCACTCCTTAAGTTTGTGAAAATTAAGGGCTGAGCTACTCATTTAGGTTGAGAAACTAATGGGTAAACCATAGATATCAATTACTCTTACAATGGAAATCGTTAACTAGAGCTCATAAGTGATTCACAACCCTAATTGTTCAAGCATCTTAGTAACCATAACTCTAGTTTGTTTAACATCATTGAATTACTACTTACAAAATGAATCAATCATTGGAATACTCTTGTTACAATTAATTAGGACATAATTCACAAATTAAAAATTCCTATTTTATCTTTTCGTATCATTTATTTGAATTCAACTTGTAGCTATAGTTTCAAATTAGTTTAATCGCCACTCACATTGTTCCCTGTGGACTCCAAAGTTGGGTAAATATATTGACGACGACCGCCTTGCACTACATTAACGTGTAAGTTGTGCATTATAAAAAATGGCGCCGTTGCCGGGGAACAATTTGGTGTATTGAGTTGGTTTAGAATTTTAGTTTACTTGCTTGAATTCAAATTTTTAAATATTTGTTTAGTTTGATTTTTCTTCTATTTTTGTTATTCTCATACCTTTTTGAGATGTCAACCTTGATAGATGGTTTTTGGAGTGATGACGATCTTGTGATGATTTTTGTGATTATTGTGTGAGACCACATTATGAGGCTTACTGTCCATATTTAGGTGGAAATGTAACTTGGTGTTTAACTTTTGGTCAAACTGGTCATTCTAAAGATATGTGTGTTGCCAAGATTCAAGTGGAAAAATTAATGAAACAAATTTTAGAGAATCAAGAACAGCTGTGGGAAGAGCTAAAGGAGTTACCACTCTTACCATGTTTACAATGGCTAAACAAAGAAGAATATGAGGAGGACATTAGCCAATTTAAGGAGAAAGCTCAAGAATCACAGTCACTCGATTGTCATTTTCATCTTGATACTGACATTAAGAAGGTGAATAAAAGTGAGTGTGTAGTAGATAGTGTAAATTTTGAAGAAGAATTAGTTGGGCCTTACTCAAAGTATTTTTTACACATTATGTATAGATGATTATCTTGTTTATGGAATCATCTAAAATAGTGGAAGAATGTGAAGATGAGGAAAAAGAATCCTATATTCTTTATTTTACACTTGATAAGCAACATAAAAATGCACCTCACTTTAAGACCGAGTTGTTTACCATGCATCATCCATTACTTGGCTTCTTAATCTTTGTACCACCCCCTTATGAGAGAGGGAAAAAGATGGATGATAAGTTGGGGGTGAAATTTATATCCTCACGGTGGATGAAAACGTTGATTTGGGTCGAGCCGCGACACTAAATTAGGCGCTTCTTGGGAGGAAACCCAAGCTAAGGTATGTTTTCTTTTCAGTTTTGTGTTAGTTTTTATTTCACGTAGTTTTTGTTTTTGGTTGAGTCACAGGTTAATGGGAAGTCTGAGTACTATAAACTTGAGCTAAGGAGCATGACATCAAATAAGTGTGGAGTCCCAAGGATTTCCTCGATGTGAAAATGCATCTAGCTAGGCCTAGAGGCCTTAGAGAGTATCCTAGCACTTCAGTTAACCATTCACTTTGGGGACAAAGTAGTTTTTTTAAGTGGGGGGTGGATAAATTCCCAAATTTTGGCTCAACTTTAAAATTTTAGGTTTGAATAAGTGAGATATTCTTGTTGGTGCTATTTTTGATTACATGATGCAAGTGAGTTTGTTTGTAAAAGCATATTGATTTGGAGAATCTCTACTCTTGAGACTCTTAGGCTTATGTTTGTGACTCTTGTATTTGTTGGCTTAAAAATTGAATTTGTGCTATTGATTGGTTGAGAGTCTATGATAATCCTTTATAAATTAAACATGTGCCATGTGCGTGTGAGATTTTTGTATATTCCTTTTTACATGTGATGTCTAGAACTTGCCCGGTGTACGTGTAAAGCGAAATAAAGAATGTAAGTTTAGGAGATGATTTAGGCATTTCTTTGATAGCCTTATTTTTACCCTCATTTTATCTACCCTTGTGCATTATCTTAGTTAACCCCATCGCGCCTTTAGCCTCTTCTTTGGTAGCCTCATGTATAGCCTGATCCTTTCTTTGATAAACCATAATTTGATCCAAAAATCTCCTAAGTGCTTTAATGAAAATTTTGAATTAGTAAGGAGTTTGAGAAATTAAAGAATAAAAAGGTGAAATTGATGCTCCAAGGTGAGAGTTATTGGTTGATAATTGATGTGTGGTGGATGATTGTGATATAAATGATGTTAGATATATTGCCATGATTGTGAAAAAGAGAAATTCATTCATATGATAGTAAAATTTGTGTTCACCAAGTGTTTATGAAAATGCTTAAAAGAGATGGGGAAAAAATAAAAGAGATGGTAGAAAAAAATGGTGTAAATTTGGTTATTGGATATTGGTTTTAAATGCTTAATGTAGTGTATTAAAGAGCTTAGGATTGATAGTCACTATTCTTGGCCAAAATAGTTTCTACTCGTCCCTTAGCCTACATTAAAACCCGAAAAAGAGCTACTTGATCTTAAGCTTTACATTCGACTATTAGAGGAACATTACACTAAGGGCAAGCCTATGGTTCATTATGTGTAACTTGTGAATTCTTTGTGAGAGTGAGCATAATTTGATTCTTGTACCCATAGTTATAAAATGCATCATTGTGAGTGTTTATGGGTAACTCTCTTGTTGTGAGGGGCACATGTTTGATGAATATAGGTGATTTGTAAGATATATTTGACCGAATAATAAGCATAAGTTTGCCAACAAGGAGAACAAATTCTTGAGGCTAGGATGTTTTGGAAGTAGGATTCATGAGCTTTCCTTTATGTTTGTGACATGCTTAGTGTAGAAACTTGCATTTTGTGTAATTATTGTAGTACTAGATGAATGTATTGCGTATAGTATAAGATTATATTTCCTAGATCATGATATTTATAGTGAAGGGTTGTTCGAGGACGAACAAGGTTTTAAATGTGGGGTGTTGATGTTGGGTGCATTTATGCATTCTAGCATCACCATTCTAGCCTTTTTATCCTTATTGTAAGAATGGTTCTTATTCTATATGTGATTATAATGAAATAAATGAGCATTCATGTTTCCAAGTATGTTCTTACAATGTTTAATGGTGTTTTCATATGAGTTTTAATTCAATTTGAGCATTTAGAGTTCAACCGAGAAAACTAGTGTGACTAGCTTGAGCTAGGTGTTTGTCTAGTCTATTGTGTTGGGTTATAATGTGTTTTAATGAGTTAATAAGGTTTTTATTATGTATTTATATGTGAAACAACTTAGTTATAATGTTCAAGGGTCACTTAGATCAAGAAAACATGCAAAACAAAGAGCTAAAACTCAAAGTGAAATTAGCCTATGCTTAGCTTGTGTTTTGAGTACATCGTGTTAGATGTTGTATTGTTTTGAGCTTTGAATTGTTGTTTTTAATGTTATAGTATTCTTTTTTAATGGATCATTATGATATATTAAGGATATAAAAGCTTCAAATCAAGTGGAAATAACTCAATAAGGATCAGAATGGCTCAACGAAACCGAAATGCAGATTTTGACTCCATTTGGAGTCCTGAAATGTCATGGATCATTGAGGGTGCGTGAACAGTTCAATGGACACTTTAAAAATATCATTGGATTCAGAAAAGGATGAAGTTTAAGGAACTGTGGTGCGTGTAGCAAGTTATGGAGTGTAAGGACTCTCTACGATGCAGTGAAATTGTAATGAAATTCAGGAAATTGACTGATCACTGAAGGTCGAACTGGTGGACCACCAGTATTGTGACTGACCACCAGTTTGACCACCAAGATAAACTAGAATGTAGGATTTTAGGACACTCTGTGAAGGCCAAGATGGTGAGCCACCAGCTTTGTGACTAACCACCAAACGAACCACCAGATTCAAGATTTCAGAAAATTCACTGGTGGTCAAGATGGTGAACCAACAGCTTTGTGACTAACCACCAAATTGACCACCAGACCTCCAAAACAGAATTCAAGATTGTAGAGGAGCTAGTGAAGGCCAAGATGGTGGACCACCAGTTTTGTGGTGAACCACCAACTTGACCTTCAACTTTGACAAAAATTTTCTGAATTTAATTTTTAATTCTTTTTTACTTGGGAACATATAAATACTAGTTTAGGGTTTTATTAGGGGATAATTTTCAAATTCATCATTAATTTTTTCTCTCTTTGTCATAGCCTCTATTCTTGAAACAATTTGGAAGAGTATTTTTGGGGAAATTAAGCAAACCTTGTGGATTTAATTATTTCATCTCCATTGAAGATTCAAGAGCAAATTCTTGTAACCTTTGTAAGTAAATCTTGAATTTATTTATGAATTACACAAATATGCTTCCTATTTCTTCCATGGAAATGTATGATTAAGCTCCAATAACTAGGGTTATGGGAGCCTTGATGTGAAAAATGAATTTTAGAGTGTGAATCCAATTGAACTTTATGAGGAATTGACATTGTATAAATCTTTCTTCATTTTCATGATTCTTCTTGGTTGCAAACTTGAAAAGTGAGCCCTTATACAATCACTTGTTTGAATAGAAAAGTGTTTATTGGGAAAATAAAGGGTTTACACAAATCTAAAGGCTTTAACCTTTGGATTGAGGGTAGATGCCTTAATCGGATCAACCCATGTGAGAATACAATTGAATTATTAATCCATTCCTTAAGTTTGTGAAAATTAAGGGTTGATCTACTCATTTAGGTTGAGAAACTAATTGATAAACCATAGATATCAATTACTCTTACAATGGAAATCGTTAACTAGAGCTCATAAGTGATTCACAACCCTAATTTTTCAAGCATCTTGGTAACCATAACTCTGGTTTGTTTAACATAATTGAATTACTACTTACAAAATGAATCAATCATTGGAATACTCTTTTTACAATTAATTAGGACATAATTCACAAATTAAAAATCCCCATTTTATCTTTTCGTATCATTTATTTGAATTCAACTTGTAGCTATAGTTTCAAATTAGAGTAATCGCCACTCACATTGTTCCCTGCGGATTTGACCCCGACTCCAAAGTAGGGTAAATATATTGACGATGACCGCCTTTCACTAAATTGACGTGTATGTTGAGCATTATCAATTGGTAAGATTTTAAGTCATGAATGAAACTTAAACCAACAACTCCTGAAGTAAATATTAGGAAAGCCAAGGCATCTATTTCTGAAGTCTAACTTGTATCCCATGCTTTCTGTTTGTGGTCCAAATTAGGTTAATGGCAGTAGAAATAAAAAGGTATGAAGTCGGGAAGAAATCACATGCCTTATTGTTTCCATTGCCTTTGACTTGACCAGAACCACAAGCAGAAGGCCTGGGATACAAGTTTAACTTCAGAAATTGCTACCTTGGCTTGATCCTTTATTTTTACTTCAGGAGTTTTTGGTTCAAGTTTCGTTCATGACTGACCATCTTACCATCCTCGGTGCTCGGAAATTTACAACCTTAGAGTTTTGATACTGTGCTTTGTAGATCATCACTCAGTCCAGGATAGCTAGTTGTAGTTCCCCAGTAAAGTTCACAGCTCCAGTCTACTTCACCATTTTTCTTTTCAAAATTGACTAATTTTTTTTCATTTTTGCATACCTTTTCATTTTTTTAACGCAATTGTTTTTTTTCATTTTTCATGTCAATTTCATCGGCCAGACTCGCTACACATTCCTTGGTACCCTGTGTTTCTTCTTTAATATGGTCTAATTTGATATATGGTCTTCAGTACCTCCCCTTTCCCTCCCAGATATTCTCCTAAGAACTTTCTGCTGTATAAGCGTAACCCCGAGCAACCCAACTATATAAATTTGGACTAGGGCAAAAACTATATTGATTTCCATTCTTGGTTACAGTAGTACGAGGCTTTGGAGGCCTTTCAAAAGTCTATTGAACCCTTAAAATTATTCCAATCACTATTGAATCTTTACACTGAAACTAAAAACTTGTTCCCTTCTCCTAACTTGACATATAAACATTAGCAAAACCATTATTAAACCATAACAGGTTATCGACACCACCTACTTGGTCCCCCGGCCTTATCAATTAAAATCTATCAATCTTAACTGTAAAATACACTATTTTCTTTGAATGATTAATGTCTAATTGATAAAAAATTTCATTCACAAAATCAATGTACTCTATATGTGTTTTCACAATAACATGATCAGTAATACATACCTCCACATATGAAGTGGTTCCATCTTTAAGCAGCTTATTCCTCCGAACTCATCTTTACTCTAGCCTTTTATGTTGGTCGGAAAAAAGTTAATCCACTTTCACTTTCTTTTATCTGCAAAAAGGTGAAAAACAATTGATGTAAAATAAGACAAGAACAAAAAGAACATTACAATTGATGTTTTCATAATTTTAAAAAAGGGTAACATAAAATTGAATGAATACAACACATTACAACAAGTATTCCAACAGATGACCCATCTGTTGTACTAGATTCTCTATCTATTTAATAGATGAGTCATCTGTTACAACAGGCAACGCATCTATGGCAACAGATGGATGCCATGTTACAACAGATGGATCATCTATTAGAATAAATCAAACCCGCCTTGCTATTGGTTGGATTTCTTCCAACAATTCCTCTGTCTATTCCAATAGTTGATTCATCAGTTGCAATAGTTAGGGAAAATATTGCAACACCACCAATACTAACAATAACATCTACAACAGTATCAACAATAAAAAAATAACACCATATGTTCTAACACCATCAACAACACAAACACCACATGTTCTAACACCATCAATACCACAAACACAATATGTTCCAATAACGCCAACACCACCAATAACATCAACAACAAATAAACAATCAAAAAAGATAAAAAAACAATACTATCAATAAGGAATTTTAAGTTCTCCCAATAGATGAATTTATTTTGCATATTTTAATAAAAATAATGGTTCATTCATTCAAGACTTGAAAGTCACCTTTCTTTCAATTTTTTTAATAAATAGGATATGGGTAATAGGTAAATAAATAAAACAACAGATGTAAATATCTAATTTAAATAACATATAAATAAGAAGATGAGAAAGAAATAGCAATAGTGAATCATACCTGCAATATCAAAAAAGCAAAAGGGATCAAAACACCTATTTTAATTGAGAAAAGATATAGATTGGTTGAGATCTGAAAGGATCCTCATGCAAAAGAGGAGAGAAAAGAGAGAAAAGAGAGAGAAAAAAAGGAGACGGTTGTGATTACCCTAAAGAGGAGAGAAAGTGAGAAGAGAGATGAATTAATTTATGGTTGAAGGAGAGATAATTCTAGAGATTGGTTTTAAATATTCATTAATAACTTTGAGGGGACTGAGGAGACAGTGACATTGAAAATACAAGATAAGACTACTCAAGGAGGAGATTTTTGAGTTTTGTAAGAAATATTTTTTACCGCCTTCGTATTTTTTTTATCTCAGACAGAAAATTTCTTTAAAATATAAAAAAGATCTTAAAACATATAAGTCATCTATTGCAATAGATGCCAATTTCTGTTTGAAAAATTCCAATAACTTAGTCATTTGTTGCAATAGATGGCAATGTCTATTTGATAATTTACAATAGATAGGAAATCTATTGCAACAATTTTATTTATCTGTTTGATAATTTACAATAGATAAGTTATCTGCTGGAACAGGTTGAACATATGCTTTAGTATAATTTCAATTGAGTTCATAGGTTCAACTACAATTTCAATTGATTTAGCTAGAATAGGGATGAGTTCAAAGGGTCAACTACAGTGTCAATTGAGTCGTTGTAATTGCATGATGTTGGTATTATATTTCTTCTGACCTGATTCATTCAACCAATCAATCTGAATTTAAACAATTCCTATTAACATATTATTTAAATACCTAAATTGATTTATCTAGAACTAGGGATGAGTTCAAAGGATCAACTATAGTTTCAATTAAGTCATTCCAATTACATGATGTTGGTATTGCGTTCCTCCTGACCTGAGTCATAAACCAATCAATCTGAGTTGAAACGATTCATTTTAACTTATTATTTGAAATATCTAAATAGATTTAGCTAGAACTATGGATGAGTTCATAGGGTCAAGTATAATTTCAATTAAGTTATTGCAATTTCATAATTTTGGTATTGCGTTCCTCCTAACCTAAGTGGTTAATCGATCAATCTGAGTTTAAATAATTCATATTAGATTATTATTTGAAGTACCTAAATTGATTTCTCTAGAACTAGGGATGAGTTCACAGGATCAACTACAGTTTCAATCGAGTCATTGCAATTCTATGATGTTGGTATTGCATTCCTCCTTACCTAAGTTGTTAATCAATCAATCTGAGTTAAAATAATTTATATTAACTTATTATTTAAAATACCTAAATTAATTTATCTAGAACTAAAGATGAGTTCACAAGGTCAACTACAATTTCAATTAAGTCATTGCAATTGCATGATGTTGGTATTGCGTTCCTCCTGACCTGAGTCATCAACCGATCAAGCTAAGTTAAAATGATTCATATTAGATTATTATTTGAAATACCAAAATTTATTTATCTATAAATAGAGATGATTTCATTGGGTCAACTATAATTTCAATTGAGGCATTGCAATTGTATAATATTGGTATTGTGTTCCTCTTGACTTGAATCGTCAATTGATCAATCTGAGTTAAAATGATTAATATTAGCTTATTATTTGAAATACCTAAATTTATTTAGATAGAACAAGAGATGAGTTCACAGGGTCAACTTTAATTTTAATTGAGTCATTGTAATTGCTTGATGTTGGTATTGCGTTCCTCCTACCTGAGTCGTCAATCAATCAATTAGAGTTGAAATGATTCTTATTAGCTTATTATTTGAAAAACCTAAATTGATTTATCTAAAACTAGGGATGATTTCACAGGGTCAACTACAGTTTTAATTGAGTCGTGGTATTTGCATGATGTTGGTATTGCATTCCTCCTGACTTGAGTCATCAATCGATCAATCTGAGTTGAAATTATTCATATTAGATTATTATTTAAAATACCTAAATTTATTTATCTAAAATTAGGGATGATTTCACAAGGTCAACTATTATTTTAATTGAGTTGTTGTAATTGCATGATGTTGGTATTGTATTCCTCCTGGCATGAGTCGTCAACCGATCAATCTGAGTTGAAATGATTCATATTAGCTTATTATTTGAAATACATAAATTGATTTATCTCGAACTAGGGATGAGTTCACAAGGTCAACTACAATTTCAATTAAGTCGTGGCAATTGCATGATGTTGGTATTGCGTTCCTCCTGATCTGAGTCAACCGATTAATCTGAGTTAAAATAATTCATATTATCTTATTATTTACAACAACAACAACAAACCCAGTGTATTCCCACCTAGTGGGGTCTGGGGGGTGGGGGGTAAGATGTACGCAGTCCATACCTCTACCTCTAAAGAAGTAGAAAGGCTGTTTCCGATAGACCCCCAACTCAAGGCACGAGATACCACACAAACACATAGTAAAGCACAGCACAAGATTACATAACATAAATACGGCACCCATAAGTAATATAAAACAAATAAAAGCACACAGATTCGTAATAAAACATGGAACACAGAATCATAACAGGCATAAAACCCCCACCAAGTAATTCCCTACACTAGCGACCCAAACTGGCCCTAGTCCTCTGCCCTAATCCGCATCCTCTAGACCTTCCTATCTAGGGTCATGTCCTCGATGAGCTGTAACTGCTCCATGTCCCACCTAATCACCACACCCAGTACTTCTTCGGCCTACCCCTACCCCGTCTAAAACCATCCAACACTAGCCTCTCACACCTACGGATCGGGGCATCCATGCCCCTCCTCTTCACGTGTCTGAACCATCTCAATTGGGCTTCCTGCATCTTGAACTCCACTGGAGTCACACCAACCTTCTCCCGGATAATCTCATTTCGAACTCTATCCCCTCTAGTCAGCCCACACATCCAGCGCAACATCCGCATTTCTGCCACCTTTATTTTTTGGATGTGGGAGTTCTTAACTGGCCAACACTCTGCTCCATACAACATGGCCGGACGGACTACCACCCTGTAGAATTTGCCTTTAAGCTTGGGCGGCACCTTCTTATCACACAGCACCCCCGAAGCGAGCTTCCACTTCATCCATCCCGCCCTAATACGGTGCGAGACATCCTCGTCAATCTCACCGTTACTCTGGATCACGGACCCGAGATACTTGAAACTATCCCTCTTACATACCTCCTGTGATTCCAGCTTCACTACTACCTCATTCTCCCGCCTCACGTCATTAAACTTGCATTCCACATACTCTATCTTGCTTCTGCTCACCCTGAACCCTTTAGACTCAAGAGTTTTCCTCCACACCTTTAATTTGTCATTCACACCCCCTCGAGTCTCATCTATCAGAACTACATCGTCTGCAAAAAGCATACACCACGGCACCTCCTCTTGAATACGTCGCGTCAACACATCCATCACCAACGCAAACAAAAAGGGACTAAGAGTAGATCCCTGATGCAATCCTGTCAGGATAGTGAAATGCTCTGAGTCTTCTCCCTCCGTCCTCACCTGAGTTTTCGCTCCATCATACATATCCTTAATTGCTCTGATATATGCTAGCGGTACTCCACTCACCTCCAAGCATCTCCAAAGCACCTCCTTGGGGACTTTGTCGTAAGTCTTCTCCAGGTCGATAAACACCATGTGCAGGTCTTTCTTCCTTTCCCTATACTGTTCCACCAACCTCCGTACCAGGTGAATTACCTCCGTCGTCGAGCGGCCAGGCATAAATCTAAACTGGTTTTTTGAAATAGACACTATCCGTCTCAGCCTCACCTCGACCACTCTCTCCCAGATCTTTATAGAGTGACTCAATAACTTAATCCCCCTATAGTTATTGCAACTCTGGATGTCACCCTTATTCTTATAGAGAGGGATCATGGTACTCCATCTCCAAGCCTCGAGCATCTTTGCCGTCTTGAAGATTTTATTAAATAATCCAGTCAACCACCTTACACCAGCCTCTCCAACGAACTCTCAAAACTCCACCGGTATCTCATTCGGCCCCGTCGCCCTACCCCTTCGCATCCTGCGAACAGCCTGTCTAACCTCTTCTACCTTAAAACGTCTACAATAGCTAAAATCCCGACACTCCTCTGAGTGCTCCAGTTCCCTTAACACAATAGCTCTATCCCCTTCATCATTCAAGAGCCTATGAAAGTACGACTGCCATCTATTCTTAATGTGGCCGTCCTCCACCAACACTCTACCGTCCTCCCCCTTAATGCACCTCACCTGATCGAGGTCACGACCCTTCTTCTCCCTAGCCTTAGCGAGTCTAAACAACTTTTTCTCCCCTCCTTTCCCTTGTAACCCTGCATACAAGCTCTCAAAAGCGGCCGTCTTAGCTGCCGTGACTGCTGACTTAGCCTCCTTCCTCGCTAGCTTGTACTCTTTCCTGTTTACCCGCATTTCCTCTTCGTCCTTACTCTCCACCAACTTAGTATACGCCCCTTTCTTGGTCCCCACTTTCTTCTCCACCTCCTCATTCCACCACCAATCCCCCCGATGGTGCCCGGCCTGGCCTCTAGAAACACCCAATACCTCACTTGCATTCTCCTTGATGCACCTAGCCGCCCTATCCCACATACTATCCATGTCCCCCCTACACTCCCACACCCTTATTCTCGCCAACTTTTTCCCTATCTCCCATGCATTCACTGGCATCAGGTCGCCCCACTTAATTCTAGGTCTACACTCCTTACTCCTGCTCTTTCTATTCTTCTTTATACTCAAATCCATAACCAATAGCCTATGCTGGGTCGAAAGATTCTCACTCGGGATGACCTTACAGTCCTTACACAACGCCCTATCCCCTTTCCTAAGCAACAAAAAGTCAATGTCTTGGCTATCGCACTTCGAAAGGTGATCAGGTGCTCGTCCTTCTTCGGGAAGCCCGAGTTCACCACCACCAGCCCAAAGGACCTCGCAAACTCCAATAGGGTAGCCCCCTCTTCATTTCTCTCCCCAAAACCAAAACCACCATGCACATCACCAAAGCCTCCTGGTAACGCCCCGATGTGCCCGTTGAAATCTCCTGCTACAACAATCTTCTTCGAGCTAGGCACGCCTCTCACCACCTCCTCCAAAGCCTCCCAAAATTGCATCTTCTCCTCCCCCTCCGATCCCACTTGCGGCGCATAAGCACTACACACGTTCAGGGTAAACCCCCGAAAGACCAACTTAATAGTCATCAACCTATCATTGATCCTCTTCACCTCTACTACCTGACCTCTAAGCTCTTCATCTACTAAGACGCCAACTTCATTCCTACGCCTCTCGCTCCCAGAGTACCACAGCTTGTAACCATCCACATCCCTAGCCTTACACCCTACCCACTTTGTCTCTTGAACACACGCAATGTTGATCCTCCTCTTCCTAAGAATCTTCACAAGCTCTATGGACTTACCCTGAAGGGTCCCTATATTCCAAGACTCAACCCTCAGCCTACCATCACTATCCACACGCCCTCCATTGCCCCCCTCCCCCCACGGCCAAACCTTGGCCTCCCTCCCACTCCCGCCCTTTCCTCATCCCCCGATATTATCTTATTATTTAAATACAAAAATTGATTTAGCTATAACTAGGAATGAGTTAA
>NC_061112.1:39849558-39926600 GCF_002878395.1 Capsicum annuum | reverse complement strand
TCATGGTATTATTGGATAATATTTGTGAAATTTTTGGTGGTTGTTGGTGTTGGTGTTGGTGGTTGTATTAGTGGTCTTCGTGGTGGCATTAATGGTCTTAGTGGTAGTGTTGGTGGCATTGGTAGTGGTGTTGGTAACATTGGTGGTGGTGTTGGTGGTCTTGATGTTTGTATTGATGGCATTGGTGATTTCAATTGGTGTTGGTGTTGGTATTGATGGTTTGGTGGTAGTGTTGGTGGCATAAGTGGTGGTGTTTGTATTAGTGGAATTATTGGCATCGATAGTGGTGTTGGTATGGGCGGTTTGGTGATGGTGTTGGTGGTCTTGGTGGTGGGGTTTTGGTCATGGTGGTCTTGGTGGCATTGGTGTTGGTGTTGGTATTTGTATTGGTGGCATTGGTGGTGGTGTTGGTAGTATTGGTGGTGGTTGTTGATGGTGGTGTTGGTATTAATATTGGTGGTGTTGGTGTTGGTTTTAGAGGTGTTTGTGATGACTGTTGTGTTGTTGTTGTTGTTGGTGTTGGTGGTGTTGGTGGTCCACCTGTTGCAACAGGTTAGACAATTATTAGGAGATATTAAAATAGGTCTTCAAATAGATTCCCTATCTGTTGCAACAAATGTTTCAACTGTTGGCATAAAACAAATTGTAGCAAGACTATTTTAAGCTCATCAATTAGGTTGTTCATCAGTTGACACAGGTTATTCATCCATCGTAACACATGATTCATCTATTCCAACTGATGGGTTATCTGTTGGAATATTTTTTTTGTAATATGGCGTATAAAAATTTATTTAAATTTGTCTTATCTTTTTCAAAAATTTATGCAGACATTAATTGTAATGTATTTTTTTTTTCTGTTGTTTGTAGGTAAAACATGTCACTCAAAAGAAAAGAAAGTGAAAGTGGATCAGCTTCTGACCACCTAACAAAAAAGGCTAGAGTATAGATGGATTCGAAGGAGCTTGCTGAACAATCTCAGTCAGGGAAAAGTGAATCTGATGAAAGATATGAAATGATGTTGAGGGAGGTGTAGAAGGGTCTGTTGAGGGTGATGAGGAAAATAAAAGTGAAGAGAAAGAAGAAGAAGATATAAGAAGAAGAGAAGGAAGTAGAAAGTGAGAAAGAGGACGATGATCAAAAGGATGATAATGCATCATCAATGGGATGTGAATTAAGAACAAAATCCTAGCATGATCCTATCAAAACTATTAGTATTGACAGGTTTCAAGTTGAGATGCCGATAGATAACCCTACAGATTTAACTGGTGATTCTATACTTAAATCTCTGTTGAGGAAACATTTTGATAATTTTAGGAAAACAATGAAGGAGGAAAAACTAGATGAATTTTGTAAGAAAAGCTGCTTTGGACACTTTTATAAGCTACCTAAGGACAACAATGCCCATTTCAAAATGATCATGGTATATGGTCTTCCGAAGCGCAGGATCAAGTACGTAGGGGATGATAAAGATTCGAAGGAGGAGGGCAAAAAATGGATGAAATCTGGATCAACTACTGTGGCATGCCCATTTTTTATGGCATGAGAGAGTTTTCCATAGTGGCAGGCTTGAGATGTGTTCGTCTAAAAGAACCTCTTATCAAGGAAACACCATGCAAAAAGTTCAAGGCAAGCAGGATAGCTAAACCACCACCATCAAATAAAGGGAAAGTATTGTCCAAGAGACCACCCACCAAAACCAAGAAACGCAAGGAAAAAATAAATGGGTTATTGGACATTGTTGGACGTGACTACAGAGCCATGATGTTGAAATAAAATCTCAAGGATAAAAGCATACCAAAGAAGTACAAGGAGCAATTGTGCTTAGTTTAGTTTCTGCATTCTGTTATATTATCAAGAAATGTATACAAAGTCATAGAAGATAATTTGTTGGATCTTGTTGAGGATTGAAAATTCAATAATTATCTCTAGGGATATGACAACTACAAGTTGACTGTCAAATATTTATTAAAAAAGCTATCCCCAAAGACAATTACATTATACTAATTTCCTAGGGCTTTCATGGTAAATTTAATCACTATTTGTTTAATCTTCCATTAATTTATATTGAATAATTATTATGACTTTTTTTGCTTGCTTCCTGTTTACTTTTTTAGGCTTGGACATTTAAAGCTATTCCCCCTCTCCGAAAATAGGTCAATGATTATCCAGATGAGGATTTTCATCAAAGGATACTCAGGTGGTTGGCTGTAAAGAGCAACACAATAATTAATGAGGTTGATATAATTAACCCTCCGAATGATACAACATGTCTTTTTTCAAGTAAAATAATTTGACTCAAAGAAAGATATTGAAATGAATGGGCCATCTGTTGTGATAGATGGGTCATCTGTTGCAATAGATTACCCACCTACTGCAACTACTGCAATAGATGGGTAATCTATTGCAACAAACAATTCAAATTTCACATCAGATTATCCATCTATTGCTTTGGTTTTACGAACCGAACTCAACAGATTACCTATCTGCAATAAATTATGCAACATATGGGTAATCTGATGCAACAAATGGTTAATCTCTTGCCATATATGAATCATCTGTTGCAAAAGAAAGATCATCCATTGCATAAGTTGAGAATATGTTAACATGTAACCCAATTGACTGCAAATTATTATATGATTTAAATATATCTGTATTTTTTATAAGTTGTGCATCCATGGATCATGCTTACTGAGTAGCAGTGGGAATAACTTCTTTTATTGCTGTAGGTTTTGTTGATACAATAGTAAACCCAACGGTTGAGTTAATAAAGAAGGAATTACAAGGAGAAATAGCTATAAGAAGAGCAGTTAGGCAAGGTTGGCCTAATGTTGAGGCTCTTCATGACCAACCTACAACTACAGATCTAGGTGCTGATTTTGGAGGTGTTGCTGGTTGAGTTGTTGATATTGGTGGTAGCCATGTTGTTGCTGATACTTCCAGTCATGATGATGAGCATGTTGATGCTCAAGAAAAAATAAATATGTTTGAAAACACCCCTTACACAGGTCCCTCTAACCTTTACACCAGTCCCTCCTACCGTTACAATGGTCCTTCTTACCCTTCTTCACCCTCATGTTCTCATTGCAAATGCAAAGAATGCATGGATAGACAGGATAAAATCTTTAAAAAAGTAGAGGCTATCTTTAAATTTATCGTGCAATTAAAATCCAAGAGAAGTGTCATACTATCCAAGAAGGTGAGAGAGACGTACACTTTAACTGCAGTGGTTAGGAAGAAGAAAAGAGCAGTTAGGCATATACTCTAAATCATGAAACCAAAAATAATTGCAACTCTTTTCTCTCCAAAAGATGTTGAATTTCAGGGACCATTAAAGAAGGTATACATATACGCGGAACTTGATGCCAAATTGAAGGTTGCTCTTGAAAGACCATGAATTCCAAGCAACGCATAAAAGAATTCATCATGCATACATTTCCCTCCCAAGACTTTAAGAATATAATAGATATTTATCAGTGGTACGTAGACAAGGTAAGTTTCAGTTTCCTAACCTGGCCTTCTAATCTACTCCATAAAGAAGAAACTACACAACAGATGTGCCATATGTTGCAACAGTTGGGTATTCTGGTATAACTAGCAGTGATTCTGTTGCATAAGTTGCATTAGATGGGTAATCTACAAACAAATTCATAGAAACCTCTGCAACAAATGGACTATCAGTTACGTCTTTCAACTTTTTTTTTTTTTAAAAAATTTCTAGCCTATTTAGAAATTGTCTTCTTATATCAGAATATGTTGATAAAATTCTCTGCCTCATGAAGGAAAGGCAATTAGTGTACTCGGAAGGATATGATTGTCACACCCCCTTTTTAACCAAAAAAATTTATTTTAAGTTCGAAAGGATTTTCATTATTAAAGTGACAAAAGATTAAAATTTGTTTCGAAAAATAATTATTTTTACATTCAAAACTCAGAGTCGCCACTTGGCATAGTCCAGTGTGCCAAGTCACATTTAGAAAATTCCTTTTCAAAATGTTTTTTGACTCTTTCAAAACTGGTTTGCGAATAGAGATTCCGTTTAAGGAATTCTGTTGATCGACGGGAAGGTGTTAGGCACCCCTTGGACCCATGGTTTGACCACGGTCTCTTGATGAAGCATATCAGCTAATTTGACACTACGAATGTACAAACCACAAAAAAACATGTAAAACAATCAATACAAAATAAATAAAAAAATAGTGTCCAATCAAATTATACAATCCCAAAAAATGAAAAATGCGAAACTTTAAACCTTCACTAATCCTAAACTATGCTCCAATGCTTTACCCGATGTCTCGGGCCTTGATCACGGATCTCCTTCGAAGACATAATACGTCGGGACATTCCCCGGTGAATAAATACATGAAACCTCAGGGCATTCCCCGACAAAATGAATACACTTAAATCAAATACGATAAACTAGAAAGAAACATTCTCACGCACGTTCAAACTTTCAACAAAACACATGTTCAAAATTTGCCTACCCGAACCTACCTTTGCCTACTAATTTCATCCTATCATGATACTATCATGTTTAGCATTCGTATTTACTCCAAAACAACCAACGACAATAAATTAAGACTAAACAATATTCATTTTTATCAATTGCTACCATCCAACCCCACATTCCTTGTTAAACCAAATTTACACAATTCGCAATCACCATTTCAACAATCCACAACTATAACCAATCCATAATTAAGGAAATCAAACACCGAATCAAAATAACAATAATTCATATCTTCACGAATCAACCAACACACAATATTGAAATCAATGCATTGAATATCCTAAACAATGAAATAAAAAGAGGTGAAGAGTAAAATTAGACCTCAATTTTATGCTTTTTTTAAAAATTTAGTGTTACTTGGATAAAGAGAGTTTGCATCCAGAAACCTCAAGTCAAACCTCAATCAAACAAACTCGTCCAACTTGAAACTGAGAATTGCAAAACAGAGAAACCCGAACCAGATTTTGATGAACCCGCCTAACCTCGAACTAAAAATTATGAGAAATAAGAGAAACCCAAACTGATTCCTATGGGTTTGGATAAAATCAAAAGCAGGTCAAGGCTTTTTTAACTATTTTATGTCACCGTAACTCTGGTAAACTTGGGCGATGACTGAAATCAACAAAGAAAGACTAGTGGTGACGTATTTTGATGGGTTTTGAATGGATTTGTGATGGCTTAGACGTGTTTTTGGAAAATCTATCACCGGAACGGTAACACAACTGCAAAATTTACATTCTCTCTCCGTGTTACCCTCCTCTCTCGGATCTCTCTGTGTCTTTTCTCCATTTCTCCCTCTCTCATCTCCCTACTTTCTATCCGTCCTCATCTCTTTCACAAACTCTACTATGCGTGTGTGTAGTGGTGAGAAGGTGGTGAGTGTATTTAATGAGGATCAGTGATTTTTTTTTTTTTGGAAATGGAAGTGAATGTGTATATGTGTTATCTGTGAGAGTGAGAGTTGGTGAGGAGTGTGTGATTTTCCTGGTGGATAAGATGATTTCTGTGTGTTGAAAAAAATGGAGAATGATAGTGTTCTTTGTATATTCCTGTGGGTCCCTCCTTTTCCCTTTTCTTTTATGATCCTTCCTAGTCCCCCTTTTGCTGTGTACGCATGGGTGTATATACTCCCCCTTTCTTTGTGGAAAAGAAATGGGAAGGGGTCATGTGGGTGGGGTAGTGGGGTAGGGTGAGGGTCTTAATTTGATGGGTCGAGGTTGTTGGGTTGTTTAAAAGAAGATAAAGTTTGTTAGGATTTGTTAAATGGGATAAAGATAAAAATAAATAAATAAATTAAATTATGAGGTGGTTATTTATGTTTTTTTTTCATGGAATAATTACCATGCGGATAGGATACACGATAAGACAGGGTAAATGGTGAAAATGCTTTCGGGGAGGGACAAATTACGTGTCTACATCATGTCCCTCTTTGCATGTAAACAAAAAGTGTTTTCATACAAAAAAGTAGACAATGAGACAGAATTTTGACCCGACCATTATTCAAAGGAAGAAACAAAAAGAAGAAGGGCAACCGAGTCGGAGAGTCGAGTGAGGTCCCATCGGGGTTTTGGTCCGCAGCTCTGTCATTACATCAAAAAATGGAAATTACAAGTTAAAAAGATAACTGAAATTACAAAATCCTAGCTATACAACTTCTCTAGACTCTTGACATTACTTTCATCACCCTATTCCTCAGGTGGGCTCCTGACTTGCAATTTTTTCAACTTGTTATTTTGGTTTCAATTTCTTCACCCTGTTCTTCAGGGGGTTTCTGACTTGCTATTTTTTAATTTGTTGACTTTCAATTTTTACACCTTGTTGCTTGACTTTCAACTTATTCACTTTGTTGCTTGAATTTCATTTATTTGCTCTGTTCTTTAGGCGGGCTCCTGAAATCACATCAAAACTAAAAAGAAAATTATCCCTAACAAAGATTATTGTAAAGAGATTTCATTTGCCGAAAAAGTGAAGTTCCAAACTCAAGAATTAAATTTTTCCCCAGTTTATCATCAAAGGACTTTTGTGAAAGTGACATAATTAAAGGAATCAAAGGGAATGACTCGACTAAAAGGTTGCATCTTATAGAAATCAAAGGGAATGACTCGACAAAAAGGTATTTCTTATAGGAATCAAGAGAAAATGACTCGACTAAAAGGTACGTCTTCTCGGGGTCAAGGGGAATGACTCAACTAAAAGGTACGTCCTCTAGGGGTTAAGGGGAATAACTTAACTAAAAGGTACATCTTATAGGAATCAAAGGAGATGACTCGACTAAAAGGTTCATCTTCTAGGCGTCAAGGGGAATGACTCAACTAAAAGGTATGTCCTCTAGGGGTTAAGGGGAATAACTTAACTAAAAGGTACATCTTATAGGAATCAAAGGAGATGACTCGACTAAAATGTTCATCTTCTAGGCGTCAAGGGGAATGACTCAACTAAAAGGTACGTATTCTAAGGGTCAAGGGGAATGACTCAACTAAAAGGTACGTATTCTAAGGGTCAAGGGGAATGACTCGACTAAAAGGTACGTCTTATAGGAATCAAAAGAGATGATTCAACTAAAAGGTACATCTTATAGGAATCAAGGGGAATTAGTCGACTAAAAGGTATGTCTTCTAGGGGTCAAGGAATGACTCGACTAAAAGGTACGTTTTATAGGAATCAAAGTGGATGACTCGACTAAAAGGAACGTCTTATAGGAATCAAGGGACATGACTCGACCAAAAGGTACATCTTATAGTAATCAAGGGAAATGAGTCGACTAAAAGGTACATCTTCTAGGGGTCAAGGAATGACTCGACTAAAAGGTACGTCTTATAGGAATTAAAGGGGATGACTCGACAAAAAGGTACGTCTTATAGGAATCAAAGGGAATGACTTGACTAAAAGGTACGTCTTATAGGAATCAAAGGAAATGACTCGACTAAATGGTACGTATTATAGGAATCAAGGGAGATGACTTGACTAAAAGGTACGTCTTATAGAAATCAAGGGGAATGAGTCAACTAAAAGGTACGTCTTCTAGGGGTCAAGGAATGGCTCGACTAAAAGGTACATCTTATAGGTATCAAAGAGGATGACTTGACTAAAAGGTACGTCTTATAGGAATCAAGAGAGATGACTCAAATAAAAGGTACATCTTATAGGAATCAAGGGGAATGAGTCAACTAAAAGGTATGTCTTCTTCAGGTCAAGGAATAACTCAACTAAAAGGTACATCTTATAGGAATCAAAGGGGATGACCCAACTAAAAGGTAAGTCTTATAGGAATCAAAGGGAATGACTTGACTAAAAGATATGTCTTATAGGAATAAAAGGGGATGACTCGACTAAAAGGTATGTTGTATAGGAATCAAGGGAGATAACTCAACTAAAAGGTACGTCTTATAGGAATAAAGGGGAATGAGTCAACTAAAAGGTAATTCTTTTAGGGGTCAAGGAATGAATCGACTAAAAAGTACGTCATTTAGGAATTAAAGGGGATGACTAGACTAAAAGGTACATCTTATAGGAATCAAAGGAAATGACTCGACTAAAAGGTACGACTTATCGGAATCAAGGAGAATGACTCGACTAAAAGGTACGTCTTATAGGAATCAAGAGAGATGACTCGACTAGAAGGTACATCTTATAGGAATCAAGGGATATGACTTGACTAGAAGGTAAGCCTTCCAAGAGTCAAGGGGAATGACTCAACTAGAAGGTACGTTTCCTAGGAGTGAAGGTTCAATTTAAGAAGTGTATCACCTAGCAAATGAAAACTGAAATTCCTAGACAAGAACGTGTGTTTCCGAGGGATATAGGATGATGATTTTTTACCATGATTTGACTATCAAACCTGTGCAGAAACTTTGCTTCCTGCATTTGTAGAAGTAAGGCATTGCAACCCTTGATATTTATGCTCTGAAGTCCTTGCTTTGAAGGTAATATATTTCCCATTTCATCAAATAAAACTTGTGAGTTTAAAACATACTGGCTGGTTTATGGCTTTAGCTTTCGCCGCGATCGCTCTTTCCCTCATCACATTTAACCTTGCTTCTAACCATTAGCATATATTATTGACTTACTAAATCATTAACCTGAACTCAGATTATTAAGAGTGACTAAAACAAACACAGTATCTCTGCTTTGCCATCCTTCTCAGATCGACCCTTTGAACCTTGGTATTTCCATGAGTTCCTTGACTTCTCTATTGACAAACCTTTATGCATGACCTTTTTTGGCTCACAATCATGTCTCTTTCTTGTGCTAGCTTTTGTCTTGATTTGTGCAATCACAAAAGCTGGTAGCCAGTTTTGAAATCTTTTCTCACTTGTTTTGACACAGACTTGACTCAAAGACAAGAAATGAAAAAAAGAATGACAATTTTTGTTTGGATAACTGACTTAACAAAGATAAAATAAAAATAAAGAGAAGAAAGAAAAGATAATGAATGTCCCATTTTAAAATAAAGAAATAAAAAATTCATCTAAAAATAACAGTAAAGACTCATGATTATGCCATGCATTTTGGATTAAGCAGCTTGATATTTTCATCCAAACTTTCTACCCATTGTTGTTGAGTTAATGGCCTTGAAACTGAGTTGCTTCCTTAGGTCAATTGTGTTTAAGACCCGATTTGGCTAGTGGCGCCTTGAAGGGTTTTCGCCAATAAACTTCTCTCATTTTTGTTTCCTCAGCTCACCATTGCCTTATGGTGTTTGTAAGGGTTTTCACTAATGAGACTCTCTTATCTTCGTTTCCCTTAACTCACAGTCGTCTTATGGTGCCTGTGAGAGTTTTCACCGATAAGACTCTCTCATTTTTATATCTCTCAACTTATCATTATCTTATAGTGCCCATGAGGGTTTTCACCAATAAGACTCTCTCATTTTTATTTCTCTCCTGATTGAGGAAGACAAGTAGTTCCCAAATGCATTATCATATCCCTTGCATGCTTAGCCTTAACATCCTCAAAGATTGATCTGAAGGTTTTTCTTTGGTTGTAACTTGGTTTTTGGATAGGGTTAGAAAGAAAGGATGGCATGGGGGCCAAACGACATTTGAAGTAGGGTAGAGCTTACAACTTTTGGAATCAACTCAAATAATGAGGATTAACTCATGCCCCAGTTTTTTTGACTGGGTAATTCTAAACTATTTATTTGGTTGGACCGATCCCAGAGTAGGGCATCCTATGTATCTCACCTTCGAAAGAGGAGAATCAGGTCACACGTAGTTTTGGCGGCTTATTCTTTTTTTTGCTTGATTCTGACTTGTTTTTGTTTTGAATCTTTTTTGCTTTGTCATTTTCTGACTCTAAATTCTTGACACTCTTTTATTCTATCTTGGACACATTTTTCTCTTTTTTTTGAAAATTTCTAACTCTATTCTCTTGCTCGATACTTTTCTTTTGAGCTTTGCTGGTTTTATCATGATTCCAAAAGAGAGGTATGGAAGAAAATAACACTAAGGCTCAAATTGGATAAACAAAGGATCAGACAATGTTTGGATAGCAGAATAAAATGCCTTTGTCATATCAATCCTTGAAAATACTAGTACATAGCATGCAATATGAAAGTACACGATCAACCTCACTTATGACATGTTTTACAACACTAACTTGCCCTTAACATGTATGTCACATCTTTTTCTATAATTTTCAAACATACAACTCCACGTTTGTTGTACATCCCTTACATTGAATGACTCGTCATACTTTTGTGGAGTTGATTTTCTTTCTGTTCCTCTTGATAGGATCACACAGACACTGTTTAACCTAATTAAGCTGTGCTTTTCAATTGATGACCAAGTTATTCTTGTGATTCTCAAAATAATTGCCTTAGTTTTGAAAAAAGGTTTCAACTTGTCACCAAATGTCTCAACACTCTACCTATTTTCTAAGATGCTTTTTCTAACCTTAGCCCTCTGATTTCATGTTTCATGTTTAAATTAAGATCTAACTGAAGATTTCGTAGGAATGTTATATCACTAGAATCAACATAAAATGTACTATATAAAGAAAACAAACAAACAACACATATTTAAAACACAAAGGAAAAGGGAAAATTTATTTAGTTGAAATAAAAGATAGAAGGGTTTGAACCTAAACCACATAAGGATAAAACAAGATAGATTCCGACTCACAACCCTGAAATAATCCAAAAAACAGAAAAGAAAACAAAATAAACTATAGACCTCTTCCTAGTAGGGAGAGGGGTGACTTTTCAATTGCTCAGCCTGACAACTTAGCCACTAGTTTGCATGTCAGTATGACTAGAGCTTCCCTCGCTGTCAATGTTCTACACCATAATCGATCCATCTTAAATCATCTTTTCAATTTCTCTTTTCAAATCTCAACAATATTCAATACTATGACCCTGAGCATCAGAATGATACGCACATCATACATTAGGATTAAATTTTTTTGAACGCTAATTAAAAGTGCACCCAAAGAGAGGAGTGATCATGCCCCATTGTAATAATCTCTAAAATAAACAGGCATACAAATCTCCAATTGGTGTGAAGCTATATCTCGACTTCTGCCTCATTTCATCGTTTAACTTCGATAAAAAATCAGGCTTAGAAGGGTTTGGTATGTTTGCAGAGTTAGAGGAAGACTTTGAGGAGTTGGTGTGTTCCACTGTGGGTAAGATGGGGTTTGAACATGTGGTTGTGCGTTATATACTAGATATGAAGATGGAGGAGCAGAGTATAATGGATTTTGGGAGTGATTATGTGGAGCTTGGGCATGAACTTGGTTTTGAGCCTGAGAGTGATGACAACAGGGTCTTCTTGACCATGCCCGCTGTCCAACTACAATAGAAAATTAATCTTCCTCATTCTTTGTCTCCCCAACACTTCCTGAACCCTTTTGAATTATTTGAGTTGTCGCTTTTAATGTTGTACAACTCACAATGCGACCAGTCTTAATTCCCTCTTCTATCATCTCCCATATTTTAAGGACCTCAATAAATGACTTGCCTAATGCAGGTAACAAGTGTTGATAATATGTTTCATCCTGCGCTTGAATAAACACCTCTACTATCTTTATTTCTTTCATTAGCGGTTTCAGCCTAGATGCTTGTTCACGATCGCTTACTTCATGAAACTCTCAATATTTTTATTCTTCATACTGTTTAGGGTTTTTTTTCAAGGATAAATTCCACATTATATTGAAATTGTTGCATAAATTCATTAGCTAAATCATCCCAACTATTGGTCCTATCAATATCCTGATCAACAAACCACTTTGAGGCTAGACCCGAAAGACTTTCACCAAAGTAAGCCATGAGCAGTTCTTCTTTGTCTTCAGCACCTCTTAATAGGTTACAATAACATCTCAAATTCACCAACGGATCCCTATGTCCATTGTATTTCTCAAATTTTAGCATTTTAAAGTAGAGGGGAAGGTTGACATCGGGAAACATACATAAGTCCTTATATGAGACACTTTTGTAATCCCTAAGTCCTTGAAAGTTCTTCATAGCCAGTTCCAAACTTGTCAATTTTCTGGTCATTTCCTCTTGTTCTTCTGTCATAATAGGCTTCTCAGTGTTGGGAGAAAATTCAGGCGGGTGAGTGTCACCGAAAAGACCAGTCAACTTGAATGTATGCTCGATAGCGTAACGTTGATCACCAGTAATATTCAATACAGGCTCTCTTGTAGAGTAGGGAGGCACAACTTAGGGATGAACATTAAAATTAGGAGCTTCAGGTGGGGGTGGCACCGCAAAAGTATGAATCTCTTCATTAGCTCCTAAATTCTCATTTCCCGAACTCCCTATCTGATTAGTTACAACAAACTCGATATCCTTGTTGGCTATAACTTTCTTGGTGACTTGGTGCAATATGGAGGACCAGCCAAAATGTCATAAGCCAACCACCTTAAACTAACTGAACAAGAGATAACCAATGTGTTAGAATTCAACACTTTTTCAAAAACTTTTTTTTCTTTATGAAAAGGTCACCAAAATCGAGAAGGGTGCCTACGTACCTCACCCCCGAGAGAGGAGAATCAGGTGTGCATAGTTCATGAAGTCTTGCTAAAAAGGCCAAATTAAACTCTTTTCTTTTCTTCTTCGTGAAACTTTAAGAAGAAAAGAAAATAACAATTTGTCAAAAGAATTGACGAAAATCTTTTTGTATTTTTCAGGTTTAAACACCCCTCTATAAAGTGAAATTCTATGATTACCAAAGAAATCTTTTTGAATTTCTAGTTTTGAATTTCATGCCAAAATAAAACTCGAACCTATTAAAGAAAAATCTTTTTGTGGCTTTCTTTTAAGATGTATGTGACACCTACTCTAAATGAAGAGTGAAGAAAATTCTTTTTGGATTTTTTAAGATCAACCAAAAAGTAAAAAATAAAAAATAAAACCTAAGACTATTATAGAATTTTTTTTATTTTTCGTTTCAAGACATTTATGAAATATCTACTCTATATGAAGAGTGAAGAAATTTTTTTTTAGATTTTTCAAATAAGATCTCCGAACCTATAATAGGCTGCCTACGTATCTCACTCTCGAGAGAGGAGAATCAGTGGTGCATATTTTGTCCAGATTGGACAACTAAAAATTAAAATGAACTAAGACTTGACCTAAGAGACGGGATTACAGAAGGACGATAAAAACAAAATATTTTTGAGTTTTTAACAGGCACTTCACATAAAAATGACACTAACTATGAAATTAAAATCTTTTGGTATTTTTATTTTATGAAATGTACAAAACCTTTTCCATTTTTTTTTACTATTCTATTATAAAAAGGTTCTAAAAAAATCTTTTGAAATTTTTGAATTATAAATTTCTGCTAAGGGAATAAAATAAAAATCTTTTTGATGTTTTTTATTTGATTTTTTTCCTAAAAAATGAGTGTAAAAGGTAAAAAAAATCTTTTTGAATTTTGATTTGTGAAAAATCGAAAGCCATAAAGAACTCTAAAAAAACTACGAAATACTTTTTTTTATTCACCATTTTTATTTTTCTTTTTTTTTTTGTTTTTCATGCCTACACACCTTTCTTTAATTCCAACACATGTTTTCCCCAAATCAGTCCATCAAATAAACATGTTACCCTCAGAGATGTAACATTTAGCACATAGGGATGCTTTAGAGGTGAGTCTCCTACAAAGGACCAAGTGAGCCCCGCTAAGTGTCAATGATGCACATAAGCATGACCTAAAGGCTGACCTACATTGGGGTTCACTAATAAGGTTGTTTGGGGGAGCATATGGTCGACAGTGGCTGCTTTGCTTTCCACCCACTCCATACGTCCGACGGCTCCCCCTTCTAAATAAGGGTGACTCAACTAGAGTTTGTGCGCACGACGTGCACTTCGGGATTTGTTGCAGAAAGAATTAACTTGGGTTATGCACATGATACCAGATATAAAGCGGTAATACATAAGAGAAAAACTGTAAACATGTAGCATGTAGGCACTCAAGAATGATAAAATAAACAACAAACGATAATGCAAACAATGTTTATACACCCATAATATCAAACTAAGCCGATACAACTCAAAAAATAAGTTCTAATTCTGAAAAATTCCCAGCAGAGTCGCTAGAGTTGTCACCCCCTTTTTAACCAAAAAAAATCATTTTAAGTTCGAAATGGATTTTATTATTAAAGTGACAAAAGAAAAAAATTTATTTCAAAAAAGGATTATTTTTACATTCAAAACTCAGAGTCACCACTTGGCATAATCCAGTGTGCCAAGTCACCTTTTTAACTCAGATTCTCCACTACAACTACTGCAACAGATGGGTAATCTATTATAATAGAAAATTCATATTTCACATCAGATTACGCATTTATTGCTTTGGTTCTACGAACTGAACTCAACAGATTACCTATCTGCATTAAATTATGCAACATATGGGTAATCTGATGCAACAAATGGTTAATATCTTGCCATATATGAATCACCTATTACAAAGAAAGATCATCCATTTCATAAGTTAAGAATGTGTTAACATGTAACCCAAATGACTGCAAATTATTATATGATTTAAATATATCTGTATTTTTTATAGGTTGTGCATCTATGGATCGTGCTTACTGAGTAGCAGTGGGAATAACTTCTTTTATTACACTAGGTCTTGTTGATACAAAAGTAGACCCAATGGACTAGTTAATAAAGAAGGAATTGGCAGGAGCAACAACTATAAGAAGAGCAGTTAGGCAAGGTCGGCCTAATGTTGAGGCTCTTCATGACCAACCTACTACTATAGATCTAGGTGCTGCTAGTGGAGTTGATGATATTGGTGGAAGCCATGCTATTGCTGCTACTGCCAGTCATAATGATGAACATATTGATGCTCAAGAAAAAATAAATATATTTGAAAACACCCCTTACACAGGTCCCTCTCACCGTTACACCAGTCCCTCCTACCCTTATAGTGGTCCTTCTCACCCTTCTTCACCCTCATGTTCTCATTGAAAATGCAAAGAATGCATGGACAGATAGGATAAAATCTTTTAGAAAGTAGAGGCTATCTCTAAATCTATCATGAAATTAAAATCCAAGAGGAGTGTCATACCATCTAAGAAGGTGAGGGAGCCATACACTTTAACTGTGGTAGTTAGGAAGAAGAAAAGAGAAATTAGACATATACTCTCAATAATGAAACCAAAAATAATTACAACTCTTTTCTCTCCAAAAGATGTTGAATTTCAGGGACCATTAAAGAGGGTAGACATATACGTTGAACTTGATGCCAAATAGAAGGCTGCTCTTGAAAGACCATGAATTCCAAGCAACGCGCAAAAGAATTCATCATGCATACCTTTTCCCCCAAGACTTCAAGAATATAATAGATATTTATCAATGGTACGTAGACAAGGTAAGTTTATGTTTCCTAACCTGGCCTTCTAATCTACTCCATAAAGAAGAAACTACATAACAGATGTGCCATGTGTTGCAATACTTGGGTATTCTGGTACAACTAGCAGTGGTTCTGTTGCATAAGTTGCATTAGATGGGTAATCTATCAACAAATTAATAGAAACCTCTGCAACAGATGGACCATCCGTTACGTATTTCAACTTTTTTTTTTTTCATTTTTAAAATTACAAACCTATTTAGAAATTGTCTTCTTACATAAGAGTATGTTGATGAAATTCTCTGCCTTATGAAGGACAGACAATCAGTGTACTCAGAAGATTATGATTGTCACACCCCCTTTTTAACCAAAAAAATTCATTTGAAATTCAAAAGGGTTTTTATTATTAAAGTGATAAAAGATAAAAATTTCTTTCAAAAAAGGATTGTTTTTACATTCAAAACTCAGAGTTGCCACTTGGCATAGTCTGGTGTGCCAAGTCACCTTTAGAAAAATCATTTTCAAAATGATTTTTAACTCTTTCAAAACTAGTTTGCGAACAGAGATTTCGGCCAAGGAATTTTGTTGACCGAGGGGAAGGTGTTAGGTACTCCTCGGTCCCATAGTTTTACGACGGTCGCTTGGTGGAGCATATCGGCTAATTTGACACTATGAATGTACAAACCACACAAAAATACGTACAAAAATCAAAACAAAATAAATAAAAAATACAGTGTCCAATCCAATTATACAGTCCCGAATAATGAAAAATGCGAAAATTTAAACCTACACTAACCCACACTAATCCTAAACTATACTCCAATGCTTTACTGGATGTCTCGGGTCTTGATCACTGACCTCCTTCGAAGACATAATACGTCAGGGCATTCCCTAGTGAATAAATACATGAAACCTCGGGATATTCCTCGACCGAATGAATACACTTAAATCAAATACGATAAACTAGAAAGAAACATTCCCACGCACATTCAAACCTTCAACCAAACACGTTCTAAATTTGCCTACCCAAACCTACCTTTGCCTACTAATTTCATCCTATCATGATACTATCACATTTAGCATTCGTATTTGCTCCAAAATAACCAACGACAATAAATCTAGCCTAAACAATATTCATTTTTATCAATTGCTACCATCCATCCCCACATTCCTTGTTAAACCAAATTTACACAATTCGCAATCACCAGTTCAACAATCCACAACCATAACCAATCCATAATAAAGAAAATAAAACACCGAATCAAAACAACAATAATTCACATATTCACGAATCAACCAACACACAATATTGAAATCAATGCATCAAATATCATCAACAATGAAATAAAAAGAGGTAAAGAGTAGAATTGGACCTCAATTTGATATATTTTTTTAAATACAGTATTACTCGGATAAAGAGAGTCTGCACCCAGAAACCTCAAGTCGAACCTTAATCGAACAAACTCGTCTAACTTGAAATTGAGAATCACAAAACAGAGAAACCCAAACCAGATTTCGATGAACCCGTCCAACCTCAAACTAAAAATCATGAGAAATAAGAGAAATCCAACCAATTCCTATGGGTTTGGACGGAATCGAAAGCAGGTCGAGGCTTGTTTAACTATTTTGTGTTACCATTACTCTAGTAAACTTGGGAGATGACCAAAATCGGCAAATAAATACAAGTGGTGACGTATTTCAATGGGGTTTGAATGGATTTGTGAGTGTTTCTAGGGAATCTATCACCAAAACGGTAACCTACCCGTGAATTTGTGTTCTCTTTCTCTCTTCATATTACCCTACTCTCTCAGGTCTCTCTGTGTCTTCTCTTTATTTCCCTCTCTCTCATCTCCCTACTTTCTATCCATTGTTATCTCTTTTTTTAGCTCTACTGTGCATGTGTGCGATGGTAAGAGGGTGGTGAGTGTATTTTATAAGGATCAGTAATTTCTCTTTTTTGGAAATGGAAGTGAATGTGTATATGTATTATCTGTGAGAGTGAGAGTCAGTGAGGAATGTGTGATTTTCCTGGTGGAAAAGATGATTTCTGTGTGTATGTGTATTTGGATGTTGAAAAAAAATGGAGAATGATAGTGTTCTCTGTATATTCTTGTGGGTCCCTCCTTTTCCCTTTTCTTTTGTGATCCTTCCTAGTCCCCTTCTTTGATGTGTACGCGTGGGTGTATATACTCCCTCTTTCTTTGTGGAAAAGAAATGGGGGAAGGTCACGTGGTTAGGGTATCAAGGTAGGGTGAGGTGTCTTAATTTGATGGGTAGATGTTGTTGGGTTGTTTAAAAGAAGATAAAATTTATCAGGATTTGTTAAATGGGATAAATATAAGAATCAATTAATAAATAAAATGATGAGGTGGTTATTTATATTGGTTTTTTTTCTTGGAAAAATTACCATGCGGATAGGATACATGATAAGATGGGGTAAACGGTAAAAATGCTTTCGGAGAGAGACAAAATTATGTGTCTACAATGATACTGTCGATAGGATAATGAACCTCAACTTCTAATAATTTCAATGATAGGTACGCTGACCTCATTAAGCTAGCATCAACTCCCAGTGGCCCAAGATTTGATTCATTAGTTTCTGGGTTCAAAAAGGATGAAAATATGATTAATTATGTTAGAGGAAAGAGGCCATATCCACACGACAAGGAATAGACCAAAGCAAAGAGGATTCTTCCATTCATGAACGTAGAGAAAAAATATTTTCTGGTAATTGAAATACTATTCAAGGAGGGAATTATGAAGGTTTATGACTGCAATCCGCCTGTCTTCGAGAAGGCATATTTTTTCACCAAGATGCAGCCACTGTTGGTATTGTTCCCCAACTTGTTGAGGTGGAGTAGACTGATGAATCATTTGCAGCGAAATTATTGAAGCAAACATGGGATTTTGAAGGCCGAAACAAGGACAAGGACCTTTTTAAAAAATGAAACTGGTGCCGTATGCAGGTTGTTCGCACTTGCACACATCAAATGTTTGCTGATGGACATAGAAATTTCAAACCCAACAACCTTTCTATGCGAAAACACTATAGAAAGGATGTAAGAGGGCTGGGCTTATGGGATACTAACTAAATGCTTGGAGCCTATGTATTAAAATGTTGATGTAGAAACATAAACGCCATCATAATATTTTATTTCAAGTTACTTTACTCTACATGTAGTGGATTTTTTTTTTATATTTGATGAAAATTGAGTTTTATATAATCAATAGATTTTCTAACTGTTTGAAACACCCTAGTTTATGGACCTTAGAAAGTTTCCTTGAATTTTGATCTCTGGACCCAATATAAATCATGGGTACGAGCCGTATGTTGGGATACGAATGGTATGGTCCAGTCTTAAACTGATCAGTTTTGGTTGGTGGGATGGATTTTAGTTACTGGAATGGATACAACTTAGGGGTATGAGTCATATTGGTGGTTACGAATCATTTGGTTCCTTAACTTAATCTTAGACTTGGTTACTTAGGTTGGATCTAAGTATGAGTGGCTCACCATGAGATATAAGCCAAGGTATAACTCGCCAATGGACTCATATGGTAGATAGTGTTCAATCCTCCAGGTATTTTATTCTTCCAGGGATACGGGTCATGGCTACGGATCGTATGATATGGTTACGAATTGGTTGGAGGAGTCATATACTAGACAATGTTTGGTCCAAGGGTAGAGGTTCAAGATACAAGTAGTGGATACCGATCGTATTGGAAGGGTATAACTCATAAAGGTTAGTCGTATCCCAGTGATGGGATTTTGGTGCAACTTAAGCAGGGGTATGATACTTGCAAGTAAGGGTTGGATGATGATACCAATATTAGTGGTCATGGTTAGTTAATGGATAATGGTTTGGTTATTTGGAAATTGGTTTTAATTAGGCAATAATGGCGGGTGGTGTAGCTAAGCCATAGAAGGTGAAGGTCCCGAGGGGACCAAAACTGGAAACTCATATTTGTCGATATAAGGTTGCTTTTGGTCGTGTGGCTACATGCACTGGAGCCCTTTCAGCAGGGGGAGCTTAACCCATGTAGCCCGAGGGTGGTTTAGGACAACAAAGCTACACAACCTAGGGCTTCCATCCTTTCGAAAGGCATCATTTCACATCATGTGTGCTGTTACACTATGTTGTTACATAATCTAAATTCAGCCAACTCAAGGCAGGTGGTTGGAGGATTGGTTGGGTAATTGGGGTGGTCTCTGGTCCTGGTCGGACTTAGGATGCCAATTACGAAAAGGCCCCAGGTGTTACACCCAATTACAACTCTCATTAGAATGCATAAACGGTAGTCGTCAAATATAGAACTCAACTAGGCTAGGGTCGAATCCCATAGGGAATACTATGTATACTAAGTGTTATGATTATTAATAGACGGTTGATTGATGGTTCCAAAATAAAAGGGGGTTTGTTTGTTAATGGTGAGGTATGCTTGTAGCAAATCGTGTTCCAACTAATGAGTATGCTTGTAAGTTTTTATTCAATGAGAATGAATAAAGTAGGAGTATGTTCACCACGATATTACAACAGTCAAGGTTGTGAGTTATCCCAAATTCCAATGTAACAAATTCCAATTGCAAGAATTACTGAACTATGAAGTTCATCTATTCGTTTCTCAACCTTAATAAACGATTACCCTTTAATTCGTTCAAACTTAAAGAATATATTGATACGTTCAATTTTTTTCTTAAGTGGGTTGATCCTGTTAAGGCATCAACCCTTAACCCAAAGGTTAAGGCCTTTAAGATCCTTGTAAATCTCCTCTTTTACCAACACACACATTTCTACTCAAACAAGTGGTGTTCTTGGGCTCACCCTTCAAATTTGTAACCAAAAAAGATCATTAAAAATAAGAGTTTATACTATTGCAATTAGTTACAGACCTTAGGCAAATCTCAAAACCCTAAATAACCTATCACATCAAAGCTCCCATAACCCTAGTTATAGGCGATTTAGACACACATCATAGAAGAAGAAGAAGATTCCATTGTGCTTCTTATAAATAATTTAGAAAGTTACTTACAAAAATATCCAAAGGATTGTTCTTGATCTTCAAAGAAGAATAGTAAATAAGATGTTAAGATCCACAATATCAACTTATTTCTCAGAGAATAGTAGGTTACAAATGGCTGAAAAGTTGTAAATAAGATAAAATATACCTAATCTAAACCTAGACTGGTATTTATATGTTTCCATGGATTGGGGATTTAAAATCCGAACTTCAATATTGCTGCATCACGGTTGACGTTTAGGTTGATGGCCCGTCAGTGGTCTGACGGTCCGTCTCTTGCACCATCACTGAGAGTCCCAAAGTCCTTCCTTCTATTTAAAAAGTGATTTTCAAGTTGATGGGCCATCAATTGTCTGACGGTCCATCACTTGGATCATCACTTCATCACTTGAGGGGCCATTTTCTGTTTCATACTGACGGCCCATAAGAGGTCTGACGGTTCGTCACTTGGACCGTTACTTGGGTTATCCTTTCTGTCTATTTTTGATATAGTTGATGGATACGCTGACGGTCCGTCATATGGTTGATACACTAAAGGAAGGCTAAAGCCGAAAATGTACACTCAAGGAACAAAAAACAGAAACTACAATAAAAAGGAAAACACACAAAGAAGAAAGGAGATGAAGAAGATTTGCATAGAAATAAAAGGATAGATAATGAGACCCTTACTATCACTAACGATTAGCATAAGAAAGTGTATCAAACCTTCAAACACACCTCACCAATGTTCTTTCAAACCTCACTCCTAGGTGGACCAACGGAACTCACACTCCTCAATCATATTTTTCTTGCCAAATGTTCAACACAATTGAAAATCCATTCAATTGCATTAAAACACTCAAGTTTTGAGGTCTTTTCCAAGACCTACAATAAGATGGCTTTTCCAAGACCTACACTAAGAAAAGAAACTACACTAAGACTAATACTCAATTTCAATTCATCAAAGTCTAATAAAAAGTGAAGCTAAAATGTCTATTTATACTTATTACAACACAATGACTAAAATGCCCTTAATGAGGGCTTTGGAAAGGTGCCTCTTGAGTGTGGACTTTTGTAGTGTAAAGAACTCCATGCCCTTAGTAATTAGGCTCCTTTTGAGTGTAAGCTTTCATTCTCCCCTTTCATTTTGGTCACGGCTTGAGAAGGATTCCAAAAGGGTCTCAAATGTCTTGCTAATTCCGAGCTTGGTCCTTTGAGAAATCCTTGCAATCCTTATGCACTTTAGGCTTGTATCATCCTCTCTATCTTGAAAGGAATTTGTCCTCAAATTTTCACCTTGCAAAACTAAAGAGAGGGAAAAAAAAGCACACAACCCTCAAGGAAGGAGGGTTAGCATTAGTGCCACAAGTTATATAGACAAGCCAACGTTGCTCACACTTGACATACATCCATGGGTCCTTTGTGTGTGATAAAAAAAACTTAGTATAACTAGTACAAACAAGATGTATAGGAGCAACATAAAAAATGAATGGAAATAATCTGAGGCTATCCCTCCCATACTTCAAGAATGAACCAGGACCAAAGGGCCAAGGTAACCAAGGGTATAAACCAAGACTAATCATCCCTTTTACTCAGGGATCCAACTCACAATCATCCAAGACCTTACACAAAACTATAAAATATACAAGGTCACTATGAACAAGGTTAATGTCATGGTTTTCAACACACAAGTTCAAAGAAACACTCCAAGGAGGTACACATTTGAAATACAACTAACTATCCTTCATTATGATCATGAAACACCTACTACAAGAATCACAAAGGACACGATTAAGGCAAACATTTAGAGGTAAGGAAACTAGAAAGGTCCACAAAATCCATATATCATTGTAACTCCAAGTTTACCCAAAAACAAATGTCCTACCCCTACATAAAAAAAAACCAAGACTAGCATGTATATCATCATAAGCAAAAAGGTAGTATAGGAAGACATCAAGTGTAAAGGCATCATCCAAGGTGCTAACATTTATAAGAATGAAAATTGATTTAATAGTTTTAGCACATAAGGTTGGAATCAAGTCATTTAAAGACATATGGCTTCCTTCTTGTAATTAAAACATAAACTTGGCATCCACAAGTTGAGGATCATTCAATTCAAGGACAAGTGTGTTAAGCAAGGATGCACATTTAGAAGCATTATCCCAAGAAGACAATGACACATTTGCCCTCGAGTTTTCAAGGATAATACTTTGCTTGTCATGTAGACCAAGAAACAAGTTGGGAGTGCCAGTATCATCATATCCACATTTGGCACCGGGGTCAAATGGAAAGAGTGGCCTTAGACATATATCTAGATAACACTCTTTTTCCCCATAGGCTTCACCCAATCTAAAAGAGACATACTCTTTACAATAGCATACACCTCATCAAAGGCAAATAGAGAGTAGAGAAACGTGTCACACAAATCAACTTCAACTATGGTTCCCTTATGCAAGTACTCACTAGTTCCAAGTTCATCACCACTAGGATGCTCAACATAGGAAACGCGCAAAGAAGAAATATAAAGAATTTCTAACCATGCACCACTTTATATTTTAAGAGAAGAAAAGGGATCAAATAGAAGAATATGTTTACAAGAAAAATCATGATTCGGGTTTCCTAAATATTGAAGCAATTCAAGGTCACCTTCACCCAATTGTGCCTTTTCTTGGTTTCTTTGAGCTAATCTATCAATATGGCTTTCATCATACAACATGCTCAAAAAATCATCTCTAATCCTATGGTAAAATCCATCAACTTAATCACTAGCTCGAGACTTATCAAACACACCACACATATGCTCAAGTGGTGGGCTACATTCGTGAGTAGGTTGATCATCATTCACATCCTTACTAGTTATTAGAAACTCACAAACCAACGTAGACTCACCTTAGTTTTCAAAAGGGTCAACTAGTGTGTGAATATTCTTATCACTTGGTAATGGAACCATATTCAAGTTATAAGTGCTAGCACTAGATGGACACAAATCATTCTTATGAAAAGAATTGATTTTGTCATCTAAAGGATCAACTAGTGCTTGCGTACTCACAAAAAGAGTTGGTCCTTATTCATCCTAACAACACAAAGAGTATCATAAAAGGAAGATTCATACACTTATTCACTAAGAAAATCCAAAACTACACCACTTTGGCCACTATTAGCCACATCGCAACAATTCAAGTTTCTAGAGGTGTATAAGATAGCTTTGTTACGTTGTAGATCATGGGAAGTGTGTTATTCACTTGGTTTTGCATCATGGAAGCCTTCATGCTCCACATTACAAGGTAATATGTCAATGTTTCCCTTTGGACTCACTTCTTCATCACTTATCCCAAAATTGGGACTTTCAGTCAAGGGCTGAAAGAAAACTTCCTTGGGCTTCTCCTTGGGGATTATAGGGTCTTGAACCTGCACATGAGAAGAGAAAATACTAGGAAAAATTCTAGTATTTGGTTTAGTGATATCGAGGGTCCTTTTTGGACAAGATCCATTATCAAGTGTTATTTTTCCCTTCTAATTTCACTACCCGCAGCTTCTCTTTCCTTTTCCCTTCATTATTCACATCCTCCTTATATCTCACCTTCCATTTTATATCCATCTTAAGGCTTAGACTCACCCTCTTTGGTTTCTAACTCCTCCTCTTCTTTTATTTAGATGAGGAGATTTTGGTTTTGTGGAATTTGGAGAGAAGGATAAGGTCTTTGGTTAATTGGGTTTGGGATTTGGTAGTTCAGATTTTGGGTAGCATTTGAGTACCAAGTTCCTTTTGTTGGACTTGGTTCAATTGTGGAGGGTTTGTTGGGCATAGTATATCAACCTTTGTTTTTATTCTTTTCATTTCACCCCTCATTGATCCTACATAACCCTTCATATCTCTCCTAAAAACATCCATATCACCCTTCATATCTTAAACAAACGCATTAATCCGAGGCATCAAGGCCCCTAAAACATTATTACCCAAGGGTTGAGATGTGGTACCCTCGGATTCCATCTCAAATATACCTAACAAAATAAAAAAACAGAAAGATAACACCTACAAAACAAACAATCTAATTAGTTCAAAAGCCTCACCACACTCTCACTCAACCTCACCTCACACTTGGTTTCAGAAGTGTTGGATAATTGGCAATACTTGGCAAGTCACTTGAGTAGTGAAAAGCTTTGGTCCGAAATCAATCTTTGTTTGAAATGACTAAAATAAAGTGATGTATGAAGTTAAACCAACAAAACAACAAAAAACCAAAGATACAAATTAAATGAACTCTAGACTAATTACCAATCTAGTAGGAACTTACTAGATTGCTAATTAGTGTTTGAATTAGCTCAAAAGAAACTAGAATAAAAAATTAGAAAGTAGAAAATCTACCTAAGAACTCAATTAGGATAATTAGTTAGTGATAACATGGCATTCATTGACTGGACGTTGAGTTTACAAAAATTTTAATCACAAAATCCCAAGTCTCAGCCTAGAACCCCTTTGGAGAAGAAGAATGATAATTTGAGGGGGAAATAACTAGTTTTGGAGCCCTTTTTAGCCTCCAATTGAAATTCAAAAACAATGGTCCCCCCCTTTGTACTTGAAATTGTACTTTGATTATTCCTTTGTCTCTTCTTTCTTTTGGACGAATAAGAATATACCAAGGAATATTCCTTCACAAACATTAAGTACACTTTCTTTCTTCTCCTTGTTTGGATCAAACACACTCTTTGAATAGTATGCCTTAGCAAGACTTGATGAAGATGGAAGAACAAGATGAATATTTAGGAGTAGACCAAAGTTTGATCCCAAACAAAATGAACTCCAAATATGGATTTTCTTGTAGATCTAGGTTCTTTAGGCCAAGGTGAACTCAAATATGTAAAAATCAGCAACAACCAACGCCCACAAAGAAAAATCCACATGGATCTAGAGCTTAGAAGCTTCAAAATGCCATATCCATAGAGGTTCTTAGCTCAAACTCAACCAAATCTTGTTCCAAGAGTAGATCTAGACTCCCTAGGTGCTAGAGAGCAAGGATCTAGCACAAGAAACTTTCAAAACAAAGCAAAAACGTGTAGATCTAAGGATTAAATTTTGGATCTACAACCCAACACAACTAGACACCATTTTTTTTAGAGTTTTGGATTTTTTGACTCTTTTTTGTTGAGATTTTCTAAATAAGGACACTAAAACCAAGAATTAGGGATGTTGGAGCAATCCTAAACAAGGCTTTCATACCAAATGATAAACTAAAGGAAGGCTAAAACTAAAAATGGACACACAAGGAGCAAAAGACAGCAACAAACACACAAAGAAGAAAGGAGATGAAGAAGATTTTCAGAGAAATAAAAGGATAGATAATGAGACCATTACTATCACTAATGATTACCATAAGAAAGTGTATCAAACCTTCAATCACACCTCACCAATGGTAGTTCAAACCTCACTCTTAGGTGGACCAAAGGAACTCATACTCCTCAATCACACCTTTGTTGCCAAATGTTCAACATAAATGAAAATCCATTCAATTGCATTAAAACACTCAAGTTTTGAAGTCTTTTCCAAGACCTACACTAAGATGGATTTTCCAAGCCCTATACTAAGGAAAGAAACTACACTAAGAGTAATACTCAATTTTAATTCATCAAAGTCTAAAGAAAAGAGAAGGTAAAATGTCTATTTATACTTATTACAATGACTAAAATGCCCTTAATGAGGGATTAGGAAAGGTACCTCTTGAGTGTGGCCTTTTGTAGTGTAAAGACCTCCATGACCATAGTAATTAGGTGCCTCGTGAGTGTAAGAATTCCTTCTTCCCTTTTATTTTGGTCACATCTTGAGAAGGATTCCAAAAGGGTCTCAAATGTCTTGCTAATTCCGAGCTTGGTCTTTTAAGAAGTCCTTGTAATCCTTATGTACTTTAGGCATGTATCAATTGTTGATGGTCTATCAGTTTGGCTGTTAGTTCCTTTATTACCTATTTTTCCAAGCTATTTCTTCAGCTAAGTCCTTAACCTATAACATTAAAACCCAGCAACAAATACACTATCAGTTGCTTAAAAATACACAATTACCCCTCATAAACTATGTAAAAATTTTGTCCAAAGCCGAAACATCAACACCCTCAACTTAAGCTAATTGTTTGTCCTGAGGAAATCTAACACCATATTATATATATGAACAAGACAATGATGGGCATCAATCGTTCAGCTATGCATGATACAACCTGTTAACTGTCACCTAACTCATGTAGCTTCAACACTTTAGGATCCACAATTGGAACTAGTTCCAAATCAACACATACTTGATCACAGACATAACATCTCACAGAATTTAGTAAAAACAAGTATGGTTCAGGTTACCCTCACAGTCAAAGAAGTCCACCATACTTTGTTCAGTTAACCTGTAGACTATAAACTAAGACTCTCACTCTAAAAAAAAAGTTACAAACACAACATACACACCTATATACTTGCCCTTATCATGTAATTCTCCCTTACAGTTGATTTGAAAAGATCAAACAAGACTTTATATGGCTTGTAATAAGGTTTCAGTGCTAGGTGATGAATGATTTTAGGGAACTGACTTTTAAGTTCAAATTTTGCTCTCTTCACCCTTAATTTCTTCTCACCATGACTATTTCTATTCTTTTACACATATAATCCATATAGTTCATCTACACTTTCACCATATACCCTTTTTTTACATTAGCCACCCTTAACTTATGCTAGCATTTGAGGTACACAATATCTAAATAGATTAGGGCCAGATGAAATATTTTCTTTCAACTCCCAACCTACTTACATCAAATTGTTATCTTTCTAATAGTAGCCACCATTAAATTAGGAATTCTACCTAAGTTAAAGTGCATGATGTCTAATACTATCCTATCCTATTAAATCAACCACAAGGTAACACAAATAAATTGGGCAAGTTCTAGCTGTACACACTATGCCAGAACTATATCAAAGTGCTTGCCCCTATAACAAATGAGCTCATACTTATCCTACAAACTCTTGGGTTCACATCACATGATCATGCTTAATTTATCTTTGCATTCTAATGCCAATCACAGATTCAAAGTAGTTTATTAAAAAATATTAAATGACAAGAAAGTATTGTCATACACAAGCATATTTATAGCATTCTGCCACAATTAATCATCCATCCATTCATACAAAAGGTTCTAAAAGAAAAGAACATAAAACATCTATTATATAATCACTGAACTATATTTACATCATGATGCACAAGAAAAGAAACATAAATAACAACCTAAACATGTCCGTTCTACTAGATAGCGCATGAGGGAAAAAACACAGGAAACAAAAACCCCCCTAGTAACCAACAACACAACAAGTACCCCACCCTCACTAAATAAAAATGCTTTGTCCTTAAATGCATGAACAATAAGGTATAAAATTGTGAAATACTTGCAAAACCTCTCAGGCTAGTGAGTCGGTCGAATGTAAGAGGCTTCTTTGGCCTCAGGTGCAACATCAGTGACCCCAATGGTGGTAGGGGCACTTAAAATAGGTTCCTCCTTGACTGGAGGTATCTCGAATGACACTGGATCAGGTGTGGCCCCCTTTACTAAGGCTGAACTAGTTTAGACTCCCGCTGCTTCATTTTTAGCCTTTTTATTCCTCTTTTATTCATCTCTTTTCAATCTCTTAGAAGCTTTTCTCATATCTTTATCTTCTCTTTCCTCAATTGTTATATCTTCGCACCTCCTTCTCCTTGAAGTCTACCAGTCAACACTTTATCAAGTTGCTTACCTTTATCTTTCAGTGGCCTACCTATTAGATCATCAAGGCCTTTATTATTATAATTTATTATCAATGAAAAATTAAAAGTAGGTTGTGATTATGGCCTTTTCATCTCAGCAATGTCAGCCTGTGCTTGCCGAAACTCTGCCATAAACTTCGCAAAATCTGTAATTGATAACTCATCCAACCGCTTGTTCATATGCTCTTCCATGTCATTTATCCTAGCATAGTTATTTTGATAAGGTTTGAGGGCTTACTCAATTATGCAGTCGAGGAATGGCTTGCCCATGTATTCCGCTGCTTCTCAAACTTTTTTTGGGATCTCACAATTTGGTGAAGTTCTCTTGTGTTAAATCCCACATCTGTGTAGAATAAAATCATAGGAAAAGACCCATTTAATCCTGGATGCGTATTTCAATTTTTGTGAAAATTTTTCGATCTGGACCCCTGACGCGACACTATCGCACCGTGTCTCTGGAAAGTGACAACTAGAAAATTTCATGGTGGTGTGATGCGGTACAATCATGTTACCACCTTGGAAGCGACCTAGAATCTCACCATGACGCGGTGGTATCGCGTTGGAACACTGGAAAAGGACAACTATAAACTGGGACTTTGGTGCGATGCACCACTATCACGAAGAAACACTGAAAATTGACAATTTTCGTTTAAGCTGGCTCCATGATGTGTTGATGCCTCAGGTGATACACTGTCTCACTAAAAAATCTCTAACTCTTTATCCAGGTGTCGAATTTAGACGAATTTGGTTTCAATGGAAAACTTATTGAATTTCCCACACAGAAAAAAGTTAATATTGAAAATTCCACATATATAAAAGTGTATTCATATTTAAAGAAGTCTTTGACATCTTCGAGATAAATTTATGCTAGGTAGAAGTATGGGGTATTACATATGTATTGTCAACAACAGTCGGAAGTTTCCTAAAATAAGGAATTCTTGATTAACATCATCAAAGGTTTTATCATTCTAGCTGGCTTACCTTGGCATTAGGTCGATGAAGTTTATATTCTGATTAGTTATGGTGATGAATTCTATTGGGTGTTGGCTGTCATCGTTCTAAAAGAGAGGCACATCTGAGTTTATGACTCGATGTAGGGCAAAATATTGCCTACTTACCTTGATATAAGTGGATTGATCGGCAATTGAAGCACTGATTGATCAACGATTGAAGTACACCGAGATAAAATGGGTAATCTATTTGATGTAGATTATGTTGAAGGAATTGCTCAACAACCTATTGGTATCCTGTAAGTATCATGATTTAGTTTCATTTCATAAATTTCACAATGTTTACATTAATTACAAGATATGGATTTTCTAATTTTTACAAATACAAAAATTGAGGTCTTTTTATTACTGCGTACATTGAGTATTTGTGCGATTTATTACAAGTACCAAATGATGGACTTGAAAAGATATGCTATTCTTTTATGGAAATAGGAAAAAGTTAAATCTCCAAAAGCGAATGCAAGCGACATTAAAGATCCACGACAACCAAAGTCGAATTCCATAGCATCGGATGAAGAACAACTTGTTCATATTAAGTAGATCATCTACCCCATGATAACTTTTTTTACATTTTATTTATTTATTGATTTATTTCATGTAATTTCTGTAATTTTTGATTTATTTTATGTTTTCTATGAATTTAATTTAATCCTTAGATATGAACTTATTAATTGAAATGAAATACTAGATTCTAACATCACAATAGATAATGCATCTGTTGTAATAAATAATTGATCTGTTGCAACAAATGAAATATCTGTTAGAAATTATCAAACATATTTAGAGATATGTTGCAACATGTAGGTCATCTATTAGAAATTATCAAATAGGTTTTCCTACTGTTTTGATTTGGTCCAATAGATTATCTGTCACTTACAACCAATAGACTATGTGTTGCAATAATGTGTTGCAACAATTATATATCTGTTGTGACAGATAGGCTTAGAAGTATTAGCATAATGCAATAGATGACCATCCTATTACAACAGATAATCAATCTATCATAACAGATAGACTATCTGTTACAATAGATAGACAATCTGTTGCATTATAAAAATTCAACTTTTAACAAACATAAAAAATGCCACTATATATAAAGTAAAATGGCTTGAAATTAAAAATTATTATGTTGTTTGTGTTTCTATATCTTCTTCTTTATGCACGGGCTCCAAGTGTCCAGTTAGTAGCCTATATGCCCAGAACTCTTGCATATTTTTCACAGAATTGTCGCACAGAGATATTGTTGGCTCGGCAATATCTATGTTGGTCAGCAAATATTTGATATGTGTAAGAGCACATGATCTACACATTGCACCGGTTTTATTTTTGGAAGGTCTATATATTCTTGTTTCGACATTCCAAATGCCATGTTTTCTTTATCAACACTTCCACTAGCAAATGATCCATCAATTTACTCTGCCTTAATAAGTTGGGGAACAAATCCAACATTAGCAGCATATAGGTAGAAAAAACTACGTCGTCAAAGATAGGTAAGTTAACCTTAATGTTTCCCTCCTCGAGTAGTATCTCAACAGTTAGAAAATGTTTGATGTCCACGTTCATGACTACAAGAATTCTCTTTGCCTTGGTCCAACTCTTTTTGTGTGGATATGGCCTCTTCCCTCAAAAATAGTTAATTATATCTTCATCCAATTGGAACCTAGGAACTAACAAATCAAATCCCAGGCCATCGGGAGTTGACTCTAGATTAATAAGCTCATTTTACATATCCTTGAAATTGTTGTAGAAGTTGAGGCCCATTATTCTATCGGTAGCATCATAAGCATATGGGTACGCTAATTGCCTACTCCTCATGAGGTAGATAATTTCATCAACATACTGTGATATAGGAAGACAATTTTTAAATAAGTTAGTAATTTTAAAGAAGAAAAACATAGTGGAAAGATGTAACAGATGGTCCATCTGTTGTAGAGGGTTTCTGAATCTGTCATAGATTACCCAACCAATGCAACTTATGCAATAGATGGGTAATCTATTACAATAGAACCACCACCAGTTGCACTAGAATACCCTACTGTTGCAATAAATGATACATCTTTTGCCTAGATTCTTCTTCATGAAGTAGATTAGAAAGCTAGGTTAGGAAAAGCAAACTTACCTTATCCATGTACCACTTATGCATATTTGTCATATTCTTGAAGTCTTGGTTGAAAAAGGTATGCATGGTGTAATCTTGTGTAGGTTGCTTGAAATTCATGGTCCTTCGCAGTTCCCTCTTTTCTTTGGTGTGAAGTGCCGCGTATATGTCCACCTTCTTCAATAGACTCTAAACTTCAACAACTTTTGTAGAGGGAGGAGTTATAATTTTTTTGGTTTTAGATTGGAGTGTATTTGGATAATTCATCTTTTCCTTCTCCTAACCTTCACTGTAGGAGTGTATGGCTCCCTTACCTTCTTTGATAGTATGACACCCCTCTTAGATTTTAATTCCTTGACAGCTTCTGTGATAGCCTTTTATTTTTCAAATCGTTATCCTATCTGTCCTTGTATTCTTTACATTTGTAATAAGAACATGAGGGTGAAGCAGGGTGAGAGGGACTACTGTAAGGTGGAAGAGACAACTGTAAGGATGAGAGGGACTGGTGTAAGGATTAGAGGAACCTATATAAGGGGTGACTTCCAAATATTTATTTTTCTTGACCATCAACATGCTCATCATCACGATTGGAAGCAGTATCAGCATCAGCATGGCTACAACCAATATCAACAACACCTCTATAAGAAACACCCAATTTGTTATAGTAGGTTGGTCATGAAGAGCCTCAACATTAGGTTGATGTTGCTTAACTACTCTTCTTATAGCTGTTGTTCCAACCAATTCCTTCTTTATTAACTCCATTGTTGGGTCTACTATTGTATCAACAAGACCTAGAGAAATAAAAAAAGTCATCTCCTATTGAAAATCAAGTTGTAGCTGTTATATTCCCAGGGATAATTGTTAAATTTCTCAAAATCCTCAGCAAACGCCAACAAATCATCTTCTGTGACCTTTTTGACATCTTTTGCCAATATAATGGAATGGGCAAATCAAACTAAGCACAATTGCTCCCTATACTTCTTTGGTATGATTTTATCCTTGAGATCTTGTACCAACATCATAGCTTGTAGCTACGTCCAGCAATGTTGAACAACCCATCTATTTTTTCCTTGTGTTTGTTGGTTTTGGAGGGTGGTCGTGTGGATAATGCCTTCCCTTTATTTGATGGTGGTGGTTTGGCTGTCCTGCTTACCTTGGAATTTTCGCAAGGTGTTTTCTTGATGGGAGGTTCATTTGGACGATCGCATCTGAAGCCTATCACTATGGCAAACTCTTTCATGCCAAAACAAACCGACATGCCACAGTAGTTGATCCAGATTTCATCCATTTTCCCCTCATTCAAATCTTTATCATCCCCCGCGTACATGTTCATGCTCATTTAGAAACGGAAAATATTGTCCTTAGGAAGATCAAGAAAGTGTCTAAAGCATCTCTTCTTAAATAATTCATCTATTTTTTCATTCTTCATAGTTTTCCTTAATTCATCAAAAGGTTTCCCCAACTGAAATTTCAGTACCAAATCACCAGTTTGTTCTACAAGGTCATCTATCGGCATCACAATTAGAATCCTGTCAACACTAATAGTTTTGATATGATCATGCGGGGATTTCAATCTTAATTCATGACCCATTGGTGATGCATTATCAATCAATATGTTGATCATCATCCTTTTTCTCACTCTCTACTTCCTCCTCTTTTTGTTTATAATCATGTTGATCATCATCCTTTCTCAATTTCTATTTCTTCCTCTTCTTATTTATCTTCCCTTTTCTCCTCATTTTTATTATCCACACCAGCCTTTAAATACTTTTATCCACCTCCCTTAATATCATTTTCATAACTTTCCTCAGCTTCACTTTTCCCTAGCTGAGATTGTTCAGGAAGTTCCCCAAATTCATTTATACTCTAGCCTTTTTATTAGGTGGTCATAAGTTGATCCACTTTCAGTTTCTTAACTTTTGGGAGACATCTTTTAACTACAATCAACAGAAAAATAAAAAACACATTACATTTGATGTTTGCATAATTTTTTAAAAAAGGTAAGACATTTGAAGAAAATTTTATATGCCACATTACAAAACATTATTCCAATGAATAACCCATCAATTGGAACAAATGAGGAATCTGTTTAAAGACCTATTTAATATCCTCCAACAAATGTTACAGCTGTTGTAACAGATGGACCACTAAGACCACCAATATCGATACCACCAAAAACAACCACAAAAAATACCACAAATACCATCCAATAATACCCCGATAGTTAATGAAACACTGAGACAAAAACTAGGGTTTTCTCAGGTTCTTCCTACATTTTTAGCGTCAAAACTCAAAATTGTTAACCCATTCTCGAAGATAATACAACTAAAAGTCTTCTTTTTTATTATTAACTAAAGATCCTTAATTTGTAGAATAAAGACAAAATGTGGAACTCTTCTCAAACTCTGTTACCTGCAATGACAGATAAAATGATGGATACAAGCAAGAATGAAGTAAAAATAACAACTATACAGACGAAAATGGGAAGAAAATTAATCTATTTGGAAAGGTTAAGAAATATGTTGAGTGGTTGATGTCTGTATCATTGAGGGAGAAAGAAAAGAGTGAGAACTATAGATTTGAAATGATGAAACACTTTTCTACAAATGGATGATTTGTATGGGTTGATTTGTATTATGAAAAAGAATGACAAGTTTTGAAATTGTTAATTTAGTTTGAATTAATCTTAATTATTTTTTTAAAAGATATGATTTTTAATCGTTTCATCATAATAAATTGTATTTAGTTCAACTGGAACAATGATGAATTTAGGTATTAGCTCAGTGATAAGTTGATACAAATTATTTTGACTCGAATAGATCGACTGGCAACTCAGGTTGGGAGAAACACAATACCAACATCATACAATTGCAAAGACTCAATTAAAATTATAGTGGACCATATGAACTCAACCCTAGTTCTAGCTAAATAAATTTAGGTATTAGCTTAGTAATAAGTTAATTCAAATCATTTTGACTCGGTGATCGATTGGCGACTCAAGTTGGGAGGAATGCAATACCAATATCATGTAATTTCAAATAATCAATTGAAATTTTAGTTGACCCTATGAACTCATCCCTAGTTCAAGCTAAATCAATTTAGGTATTAGCTCAGTAATAAGTTAATACATATTGTTTCAACTCGGATTGATCGATTGGCGACTTAGGTCAGGAGGAATACAATACCAATATTATGTAATTACAAAGACTCAATTGAAACTGTAGTTGACCCTAAGAACTCATACCTAGTTCTAGCTAAATGAATTTAGTTATTAGCTCAGAATAAGTTAAAATAAATCATTTCAACTCGGATTGATCGATTGGCGACTCAGGTTGGGAGGAACGCAATACCAACATTATGCAATTGCAAAGACTCAATTGAAATTGTAGTTGACCATATGAAATCATCCCTAGTTCTAGATAAATGTATTTAGGTATTATCTCAGTAATAAGTTAATAAAAATTATTTTAACTCAAAATGATCGATTGGCGACTCAGGTTTGGAGGAATGCAATACCAATATTATCCAATTGCAAAGACTCAACTGACAATGTAGTTGAACCTATGAGCTCATCCCTAGTTCTAGCTAAATGAATTTAGGTATTAACTCAGTAATAAGTTAATATGAATTATTTCAACACGGATTGAATAATTATTGACTTAGGTCGGGAGGAATGCAATACCAATATCATGCAGTTGGAAAGACTCAACTAAAATTGTACTTGACCCTATGGACTCATCCCTAGTTTTAGCTAAATGAATTTATGTATTAGCTCAGTAATAATTTAATGCAAATTATTTCGACTAGAATTGATCGATTTGTGACTCAGGTGGGGAGAAACGCATTACCAATATTATGCAATTCTAAAGACTCAATTGCAATTGTAAAGACTCAATTGAAATTGTAGTTGAACCTATGAACTCATCCCTAGTTCTAGATAAATGAATTTAGGTATTAGGTTAGTAATAAGTTGATACGAATCATTTCGACTTGAATTGATCGATTGGTGGCTAAGGCTGGGAGACACGCGATACCAACATCATACAATTGCAAAGACTTAATTTAAATTACAGTTTACCCTATGAACTTATCCATAGTTCTAGCTAAATTAATTTAGGTATTAGATTAGTAATAAGTTAATACGAATTATTTCAAATTGGATTGATTAATTGGTGAATCAGGTCGGGAGGAACAGAATACCAACATCACGCAATTGCAAAGAGTCAATTAAAATTGTAGTTGACCCTATGAACTCATTCTTAGTTCTATCTAAATAAATTGCAAAGAAATATGTTGCAACAGATTACTTATTTATTGTGAATTATCAAATAAATATTTTCATTTATTGCAACAGATGACTGAGCTGTTGGAAATTTTCAAACAGATATTGATATATGATGTAACATTACCTATTTGTTATAAATTATTAAATACACATTTGCATCTGATGTGATAGTTGACTAAGCTATTTGAAATTTTCAAATAGATAATAATATCTGTTGCAATAGATTACTTATTTATTATAAATTATCAAATAGACATTTGCATCTGATGTGACATATGATAGAACTATTAGAAATTTTCAATCAGATATTATTATCTGTTGCAACAGATGATGTATATGTCTATAGATTTTTTTATTTTAAAGTAATTTTTTGTCCAAAATAAAAAAGATAAAATACTAAGGCGGTAAAAAATATTTGTTGGATAACTAAAAAATCTACTCCTCGAGTTGTCATTTATTTTCTTTTCAATGACACCCTCTCCTCGTGCCCCTTAAAGTTATTAATGAACATATAAACCTATATCTAGAATTATCTCTCCTTCAACCATTAATTAATTTATCTCTCTTCTTTTTCTTTCTCTCCTCTTTAGGGATATCACAATTCATCTCTCTTTTTTCTCTCTTTTCTGTCCTCTTTCTCATGAGGATCCTTTTGGATCCCCACCGATCTGTATCTTTTCTTGACTGAAATTGTTGTTTTGATCCCCTTGCTTTTGACATTGCATGTGTGGTTCACCATTGATCTTTCATTCTTATCTTCTTCTTTACAAGTTATTTAAATTAGTTATTCACGTCTGTTTTTTAATTATCTATTATTCATATCCTATTTATTGAGAAAATTGAAGGAAAGGTGACTTTAAAGCCTTGAATAATCAAACCATTATTTTTTTTAAATATGCAAAAAAGCCATCTGTTAGGAGAACTTTAAAAGCCTTGTTGGTAGTACCATTTTTTCTATGTATTTTGTTTTTTTCTTTATTGTTGATGTTGTTATTGATGTTCTTGGTGGGGTTGGTGTTGTTGGAACGTGTGGTGTTGGTGTTCTTGATGGTGTTGGAATAAATGGTATCATTTCTTTATTGTTGATGTTGCAACAGATGGAGCAACTAATGGAACAAATAAAAACACTAGCAAGGCTGGTTGGATTTATTCTAATAGATAGTGTCATCCATCTGCTGTAATAGATGCATAGCCTGTTACAACAAATTGTCCATCTATTTAACAGATGGGGAATCTATTATAATAAATGTGTAACCTGTTACAACAAATGTGGAATCTATTGAACAGATAAGTAATTTATTACAACAAATATTGATTTTACTAAATAGATGTATGATCTATTGCAACTGATAGGCAATACGTTACAACATATGGACAATCTTTTATAATAGGCAATACATCAATCTCTTGCTGAGGGGAAAGCTGTTGAATAGATATTGAAATATGTTGTATTTATTCAATTTTGTGTTACAGAAAAGATGACTTCAGAGGAATAAGCTTCTTAATAGATGTTGAAATGATTAAAACTCTTGATCAACTTTTTCCCAACCAATACAAAAGGCTACAAAAAAGATGGGTTTAGAGGAATAAGTTGCTTACAGATAGAACCACTTCATATGTGGGTATGAAAGTGAAAATATGAAAGTGTATCCAGTAATGAAAATTCATATGTCGTCTCTCTCAAAGAAAAATAGTGTTGCTAGACACTTTGCTAGGGAATTGTGACCAGTTAACATAGTCGAAATGATCACCTACATAAAAAATAATAAACACCAAGAAAGAAACTTTGTGGGCACTGAGGGTTGAAATGATGTATAGTAAGTTAAGAAAACTTGCGCCAAGAATAACTGAAGTTAAAAAAAAAAAAGCGATCCAAGGAAGCAATTTTTGAATTTTAAATTACATCCCACGCCTTCTTGTTTATAGTTTTGATCAGGTCCACTGCTATTAAACTGATTGGAACCACAGACAAGATTGAAAAATAGATGAGTATAATTACTTCCTTAGCAATATGGATGTGATTGATTATGTTTTCTTGCCTTAGCATGATTTTAACATGTACTGGAGAAGATCAGATGCTTGTTGTAGTATGTGAATCCCGTGCAGTTGCCAGAGCTCTTGAAAATTATCAAATGGATGGAAATGTAAATTGCATCAGTGCTTTTGACATCTTAGCCAAGATTATCAAATGGATGGAAATATAAATTGGACCAGTGCTTTTGACATATTAGCAGCTAAGCATGGAAAGCGCCAGTGTCTACACTCTAGCTTGTTCATCCCTTTAGCATACTCTGACTTTAACATTTTTTTGATTTAATCAAGTTATCCAGATGTTTTCAAAGTTGGTCAATAATTCCTGATATCTTGATTCATAGTTAAGTTTACAATATTTAATTTGGATAATGAGATGAATCAAGATATCGAGAATTATTGGCCAACTTCAAAAAGGACAGAAAAAATCTAGATAACTTGATTAAATCAGAAAAATGTTGAAGTCAGAGTATGCTAAAAGGGACGAACAAGCTAGAGTGTAGATATTGGTGCTTTCCATGCTTAGCTTCTAATATGTCAAAATCACTGGTGCAATTTACATTTCCATCCATTTGATAATTTCAAGAGCTCTGGCAACTGCACGGGATTCACATACAAAGAAGTTATCTCTCTTCTCCATGACATATTGAAAGCATGGTAAGGCAAGAAAAGACAATCAATTACATTCATATTTCTAAGGAAGTAACTATACTCAATTTTGTATTTCAATCTTGTTTGTGATTCTGATCAAATCAAGAGCAGTGGACCTAATCGAAACCATAAACAAAAAGGCATAAGATGCAATTTAAAAGTCAAAATTTGTCGCCTTGGCTTGCTACCTTATTTTAACTTCAGCTATTCTTGGTGCAAGTTTTCTTGACTTAATGTAAATTATTTCAACTCCCTGTGTTTGCAAAGCTGCTTTCCTGGTGTTCTATTATTTTCTGTGTATATGATCATTCCGACCATGTTAACTAGTTGCAGTTCCCTAACAAGGTGTCCAGCTGTATTATTTTTCTTTGAGAGAGACAACAGACAAATTTTCATTACTAGATACACTTTAATATTTGCACTTGATTTAGATTTCTCATGTTTTAAGTCAATTTCATCGACCAGATTTGCTAGAAGTTCTTTGATTGCTTTCTACCCCATATTTCTTCTTCAATTAGCTCTCAGATGATATAGTCTTTTATCAACTCATCTTTACCTCGTAGGTATTCTCCTATGGCTCCTTCTAGCGTATAATCATCTTCTCAAATAACCCATCCATATAAATTTGGTCTAGGAGAATTTCTATTGGTTTTTCATTCTTGTTTGCTGTATTAGGAGGCTTCAAAGGCCTTCTCAGAGTCTAATGCACCCTTAAAGTTAGTCCAACTGCTATTGGATCTCTACAATGGCACCAAATATTGGCCCCTTCTCAAATCTTGACATGCATAAACATGTGCAAAAACTATCATTAATTCAAAATAGAGTATCGATACCATCTTTATGGCCCTTCGGCCTTATCAATTCGAACCTATCAAACTTAACTATATAACGGAGAAACTTGTTTGAATGGTCAATACATAATTGGTTAAAAACTACATTCAAAAAATCACTGTACGTTATAAGTGTTGTCTCGATGACCTTATTAGTAATACATAACTCCCACATATGAAAATAGATCCATCTGGATGCACCTTATTCTTCCTAGCCTATCTATGATAACAGATGACTAACCTAGTGCAACAAATGACACATCTATTAAAATTTTCAAATAATTATAGACATTTGTTACAACTGATGATCAATCTATTGTAACATATGACTTATCTATTGGAAATAATCAAACAAACAAATATATATATATATTACAACAGATTGTCAATATGTTGTAAATTATGAAATAGGTTGAATATATTTTGCAACAGATTACCCATTTATTAGATTTATTTTAAAATAATTTTTTTAATTTCCAAAATAAAATAAAGATACAATGTTGTAGTTAGATCCATTTTTATAATTTATATATTCAAAAAGTCATGAGCTTTATTAATTAAGGGATATAATTATTAAAAAAGAGGTGAATAGTCGTGGCTTTTTTACTAACCCATTCAAATTCAATCCTTTATAAATAGTTCCCTTCCTACTCATTCAGTCTACTCCATTTCTAGATATGTCTGATCTAGATTAGGACAAGGATATGTTGCACAACTCTTTACAAGAACTTAAAAGGTGGATTCATGAACTTCAGTGGGAGTTGCGAGCCATGAGTACTAGGCTAAGGAGGGCCCTGCAGCTGTCGGATGAGAATTGGCAGGTTGACAATAGTATTAATAATCATAATAGTAGTAGTAATAATAATTAGTTTATGTTTTCTCTTTTAGCATATGTCTTTACTTTTATTATATCGATCTACCTAAGGGAGGAACCTAATGTATGTTTTTTTATTGTATATTTGTATATACAATAAAAATATACATAGAAAGATTAAGGAGAGAGATATGGATGGTTATAAGTTATGGTACTTGGGTAGTGTGAGACATAGAAATAGAGTAGGTATCTTAGTAGAAGAAGAACTTAGGGAGCAGGTGGTATAGGTTAAGAGAGTTAGTGATAGGTTGATGTCTATTAAGTTGGTCATAGGAGGGTCTACGGTGAACATTATTAGTGCCTATGTTCCATAAGTAGGTTTGGACGAGGAGGAGAAGAAGTGCTTTTAGGAGGTTTTGGATGAGGTGGTAAGGGGCATCCCGAGCACTAAGAAACTTTTAGTGGGAGGAGATTTCAATGGGCATATTGGGTCTTTGTCGAGAGGTTATGATGATGTGCATGACAATTTTTGTTTTGGGAAGCAGAATGGAGGAGGAGTTTCTCTTTTAGATTTTCTAGGCCTTTTGGGTTATGGATATTGACTTCGTAATTTCGGAAGAAGAAGGATCAGCTTATTACATTTCGAAGTTTAGTGGCCAAGACTCAAATAGACTTTTTGATCCTTAGGAAGAGTGATAGAGCACTATGTAATGAATGTAAAGTCATACCTAGCGAGAATCTTTTGACTCAAAGTAGGTTGTTAGTAATGGAATTGGTAATCAATAAAGGTAGAAAGAAGATAAGTGTAGAGGATCGACCTAGGAATAAATGGGGTATCTTGAATTTGGCTAGTGCTTTGGAGATGAGGAAGAAGTTGAGGAGTAAGGGGTGTTGGGATAGTAGAGGGGATGTGGATAGTATGTTGAAGACGATGGACAGTTGCATTAGGAAGACCGCTAGAGAGGTATTGGGTGTCTCGAGAGGTCATCTTGGCAAGCATCGAGGGGACTAGTGGTGAAAGAAGAGGTTAAAAGGAAAGTAAAGTCTAAGAAGGTGGATTATGCTAAGTTGGTTGAGAGAAAGGATGATGAGGAGAGACGGACAAATAAGGATGAGTATAAGGTAGCAAGAAGAGAGTCTAAGTTAGCGGTTACAGTGACAGAAATGACAGCTTTTGAGACCTTGTATGCGGCTTTAGAGGAGAAAGAAGGTGATAAGAAGTTGTATAGGCTTGCTAAGGCGATGGAGTGGAAGACTCATGACCTTGACCAAGTAAAGTGTATCAAGGGAGAGGATGGTACAGTGTTGGTAGAGGACACCCTTATAAGAAACAGGTGGCAGTCCTATTTTTATAAGCTTTTGAATGGTGAGGGGGATAAAGGTTTCATGTTGGGAGACTTAGATAAATCTGAAGAGTGTCGTGATTACGGTTATTATAGGTGTACCAAGGTTAAGAAGGTCAAAGAGGCTATTCAAAGGATGCATCGGGGTAGGGCGACGGGGCCAGATAAGATTCCAGTGGATTTTTGGAAGAGCACTGGTGGGGCAGGTTTGGAGTGGATGACAAGGTTGTTTAACAAAAATTTTAGAGTGGAAAAAATACTTGAAGCGTGGAGGTGGAGTACTATGATTCCATTGTATAAGAACAAGTAACATATCCAGAGTTGCAGTAACTATAGAGGTATTAAGTTGTTGAGTCATACTATGAAGGATTGGGAAAGGGTGGTTGAGTTGAACTGAGGAGGATCATGACTATATTAGGGAATCATTTCAATTTCATTCCAGGTCGCTCGACTACGAAGGTTATTCTCATTGTAAGGAGATTAGTGGAGCAATTTTGGTAGAGGAAAAAGGACCTGCACATAGTATTTATTGATCTTGAGAAGGCTTATGATAGAGTTCCCAGGGAGATTCTATGGAGGTGCTTAGAGGCTAGAGGGGTGTCCATGGTGTACACTAGGTTGATTCAGGACATGTATGACAGCACGAAGACTAGGGTGAGGATGGTAAGTGGAGATTCGAAGTACTTTCCAATTTTGATAGGGTTGCACCAGGGATCGACTCTTAGTTCTTTTTTATTTGCATTGGTAATGGATGTTTTAACACGGCATATTCAAGGGGAGGTGCCTTGGTGTATGTTATTTACTGACGATATGGTACTGATTGACGAAACTTGGGGAAGAGTTAATGATAAGTTGGAGATTTGGATATAGAACCTTGAGTCTAAATATTTTTGGTTGAGCATGACCAACATGGAGTACTTAGAGTGTAAGTTTAGTGATGTGTCGTAGGAGGATGACTTGGCAGTGAAGCTAGACTCTTAGGCCATTTAGAAGAAGGAGAGTTTAAAGTATCTGGGGCCTATGGTTCAAGGCAATGGTGAGATTGACAAAGACGTCATGCATTGTATTGGGGTAGGGTGGTTGAAATGTAGGCTCTCTTTGGGAGTTTTATGCAATAGGAAGGTGTCGCCAAAGGCTAAAGGTTAGTTCTACATAGTTACAGTCCAACCAGATATGTTGTAAGGAGAGGAGTGTTGGCTAATTAAAAACTCCCACGTCAAAAAGTTGAAGGTGGCACAGACAAGGATGTTGTAATAGATGTGTGGCCATACTAGGAAAGATAGGGTGAGGAATGAGATTATTTGGGAGAAGGTGGAAGTGGCATCGTCGGTGGACAAGATACAAGAAGTAAGGTTATGTTGGCTTGGTCACGTGATGAGAAGGGGATCTGATGCTCCAATACGAAGGTGTGAGACACTAGCTATAGATGGTTTTAGGTGGGTAGAGCTAGTTGAAGAAATATTGGAGGAAGGTGATTAGGCATGATATGGAGCAGTTATAGCTTATGGAGAACATGACCTTTGATAGGAAGTTGTGGAGGACATGGATTAAGGTAGATAGTTAGGGGTTAGGAGTGCATCGGTAATAGTGAGGGAGCATTCTTTATTTATTTTGGAAGTTTATTTTCTGTGGTGTTGAGTATTGTTTGTGGTTTCTAATAGATAGTTTTACTATTATCTGGTGGCTTGCGGTGTTAGTTTATTTTGCATACTGTACTAGTTTATATGCATTTATGTTTTGTGTTTGTTATATTTTTTTCTGTCTTAAGTTGGGGGTCTATTAGAAACAACCTCTATACTTCACCTGAGGTAGTGGTATGGTCTGTGTACACTCTACCCTCTCCAGATCCCACTATGTAGGAATACACTGGGATGTTGTTGTTTGATTCAAAAATCTATGTTTGGTCGACTTTGAATCTTTAATTCTTATTTAATATTTAATTTTTATTCTTTCTATTCCTTATTCTCAATATGTCGATGGTTGGCGGTAGGGATTGACCGTTTATGGCAACAGATGGACCATATATTGCAATAGATGGTTAATCTATTGCGATAGATGGATCATATGTTGCAACATACGGTTATTAATAAAATAGGGTTTATTGTTATTGAGAGTGTGAAAATTCATGACTTTTCAATTATTTAATATGAATAATGATTCGTAAATAAATAACAAGGAAATAAATGATACACAATTAATAACCATAAAAAATTGTTTTTTAATTTTAATAACTGATGTTAATATTAAGTACGTAATAAGTCATGACTTTTCATCATTTTTATTTGTTTTTTTAATTTATTTATTATATAATAAAAAGTCACTACTTTGGATTAATTTAAGGTATATGATGATTGTTAAAAAAGAGGTAAGATGTTGTGACTTTTCGTCTAACACATCCAAAACAACTGATAAATCAAATTTCTCATCTGTTGGGACTGATGAATTAGCCCTTAGAAGAAATAAAAAAAGCTCCTTCAACAGATTGTCGATTTGATGCAACAGATGGCATATCTGTTGCCACAGATGGGTTATCTGATGCAATAGATATACAATCTATTACCATAACTCAATAAAAATGATTATTATTTGATTAAAAGAAATGGTTATTGAAAAGGTAAGAAGTTTTTGATTATTTCAATTGAGAAAAATGTTACTTAAATTTAAGAACTAATTAATAATAATAAGCTAAAAAGTCATGACTTGTCACAATAATAAAAAACTCACCATCTTGATTTAATTAAGTCATTTATTTTCACAGAAAACAATACGGAAATAAATGATAAACACAATTTATAATCATAAAAAATGGTTATTTAATTTGAATAATTGATTTTAATATTAAATAGGCGACAAGTAGTGACTTTTCACCATTTTTATTTTTAAATCTATTTTAAAAATTTGTATAGTAAAAAAGTCACTAATTTGGATTAATAAAAGTATAGGATGATTATTAAAAAAAATAGATTATATGTTGCAATAAAAGATTATTTGTTGCAACAGATGGTTGAATTGTTGCAATAGATGGTATATCTGTTTCCACAGATGGGTTATCTGATGCAACAAATATACAATCTATTGCCACAACTCAATAAAAACAACTATTGTCAAAAGAAATAATTATTGAAAAGGTGAGAAGTCTTCTATTATTTAATTGAGAAAAAGATTACTTAAATTAAAGAACAAATAATAATAATAAGCTAAAAAGTCATGACTTATCACAATAATAAAAAAGTCAGCATCTTGACTTAATTAAGTCATAACTTTTCACAGTAAGCAAAAACTCACTAGTTTGAATGTATTTAATAAAATGGAGGTGAACAGCATAATACTCTGTATTTTCCTAGCGTAGATTAACCCTCAGTAAATGGGTTATCCTAAATAAAAATTTTTAATTACTCAGTAATTTTCAGATTTGAGCCTGACATTGCGTAGGAAATTTGATTATCTTTCCAATGAAATAAAATTTACCTAAATCTGACAATCGGGTAAGAAGTTATGGAGATTTTAAGTTTCAGTTGTTAAACATCGTCATTCAGGATAGTAGCGCGTCGCGGAGTGTGTCAAAATAGCAGTTGTAAATTTCCAAAGTTTCTCTATGATATTGGCATATCTCTCCATAGACCCAGTTTAGAATTGTTGATTTTTAGTGTACCAATGCGATACCACAGTTCAAAAACAAAGTGGCAACGCGATACCACCACTTCTCGCCACAATGCAATTTCTCAGTTGTTATTTTTAGTTACCCAGCGTAATAGCGTCGCATCGCGCCAGGGGTCCAAATTGGGAAAATTTAATGAAAAAAATTAAAGTTGTGCCCAGGGTTAAAATAGTCTTTTTCCATGATTTTATTCTGCCCAGATGTGGAATTTAAGCCTTAAAAATGTGTGAAACCCTTCATTATTCACTTTTTCCCAAAATCAAAAGGTAGTTCTCTCTTAAAAAAACAAACCCTAGCTCTCAAGAATCAAGGTCAATCCCAAGAATTCCTCTAAGAACTCGTTAATTAAGGTACGTTAGATGTTCATCCATTGATCCTTACCTTCCATGGAGCCCAAGAATCCTTTCTCAAAATAAAAGATTTATGATTTATTATTTATGATTTCACGTTTGAGTTAGGTTGAATTCATGTTCATGATGTTGTTTGAGTTTTAATCCATGATTTAGATTACAAGTTCTAAGAATTGATTCTAGTATGTGTTGAATTACATGATATTCATGATAAACCATTCAATTTACAAGTTGATTGTTGATCCCATTTTGACCCTAAGTGATTATAATTTAATGTACCAAGTATACATCTCATGTGTTTGATAAATTGTCTATGAGAATGAAATAATGTCATTATAGCATGCTAACATGTATTCCCCATTCATGTACAAGTTAATGCATTACAAGTATTTGATGGAATGTCTCTATGAATGAATTATGACCAAGTGAACATTGTAATGTTATTCAAGATTATGGTTTTCTTTACTTTTCATGCTGCTGAGTCCTGGGGATATTTAATATTCGATAATTTAGCTGTTAACCTAGAGCCAGTGTCACTCACAGAATAATATCAGTCATGCCAGGATCAGTAGTACTCTCACTCCACTACAGAACTCAGTAGATATTTAGTTAGTTATAGAAATTATGAAAACTTAGTAATCTCAATGAATTTAGTCTAGTTCAGCCCAGTATAACAGTTTAGTGTCCTTCAGTTGGGAGTAGGATTTAGCACTGAGTGAACCCAAGGATGGGGGTTCACCTACTAGCACAAGGTGTGATCCTTAAAAACAATCCTTGCATTCCAGGACTTTGTAGCTAGCGTAGGTGGAGACATCAGACCTACCAGTTAAGGGTTGATGGTGTGCTCTACCTGCCACTAAAGGGTACCACTGTTCTCATTTAGGGAGCTTACCAGTTGAGGGTTACTCTTCATCTAGTCTTTACCCGTGGCACGATACTAGCACCCTTCTAATTGGGGTTATAGATTGGACCCCAGCTCAGTTATCTCATCTGTTCGGATTTGGGGTATGTTGGTTAGATGATTACCTCCCACAATTTTAGTTTCAATCCGAGTTTTCAGAATAGAACTCAATTCAGTTCCACAGAATTTGTATTGTTAGATACAGTCACTCAGTTATTAGTAACTTAGATTATCATTATATTCAATTATCAGTTATCAGATTCAGTTTTAGTATACTCAGTCCAAGTACGCACAGTATGTTCAATAGTTATAGATCCTTAATGTATGCTAATCTAGTTGTTGAATATCATTCAGTTAGTTATTGTTCATGCATATGAGCCCATGCATTCAGCCTAACCTTATTTAGCATACCAGTACATTCCCATGTACTGACCGCAGACCCATTTCTTGTACTATGATATTTCATATCATAGATTCGGATGCTCAGGTTCCTAACTGCGCTTAGCCAGATTCAGCCAGTAGTAGTAGATTTAGTAGTGAGTCCTCATATATCGAGGATATGGTTTTAATTCAGTACCTCAACTTAGTAGTCTTTAGTAGATAGAGCTAGTTGGGGGACTGTCCAATCAACTCCACTATCAGACAGATTCAGTTATAGGTTTTTTAGACAAGATTTTTAGATAGTATTCAGTTTTACAGTTGTTATATTTTATCAGTATTTTAGATGCTTAGAACCCTATGGCATTTTAGCATATTATTCTACCTTTATTTCAGTGTTAATGTTCAGTGCTCACAACAGATATCAGTCATGGGTTAGCTTGTGGTCCTTCAGGATCGTAAGCATTGTGTAGAGTCTTGCACATGGGTGTGTAACGCACTACACTTATGGATAGGAGTCTATGAGATATTTTAAGAAAAGCTTCCCTTCTTTCACTAGTCATGTCTTACGATTCAAGTTAATCTCTCAGTATAATACGTTTCTTCCTTTCCTTTACGGAATATACCTTCCAAAAAAACTAACAAAAGAAGAACCATAAACCAGTCAGCCTCTCAGCTCGTTCAGGCAAATCTCCTGGATAACATGTCTCTCACATATAATTCAGAGTTGCATTCACTACTCTAGCAAATTCAGTCGTAGCTCAGAATGAATGACCAGCTATTGTTCTGTCCAACCTAGTGGCCAATACTACTGCAACTAGAATTTGGGACTTCACCCAGATGAACCCTCCTTCGTTTATAGGATCTAAGTTAGAAAAGAATCAATAGGAGTTCCTCGATCTAGTTCAGAAAGTCACAAATATCATGGGAGTGATTTCCATTGAGAGTGTCAAGTTAGCGCCTATCAGCTATAAATATATCCCATACGTGGTTTAAGATGTGGAAGGTAGATAGGGGTATAGATACAGAGCCCATAGAGTGGGAAGAGTTTGCTATTGCCTTTCTATATAGATTCTTTCCCTTAGAGCTGAGAGAAGCCAAAGTTTTAGATTTCATCAATCTCAGACAAGGTAGTATGAGCGTCAAAGAGTATTTCCTAAAGTTTACTCAGTAAGCCAGGAATGCTTCCCATGTTGTAGCAGACAATTGGTCCAGAATAAGCAAGTTTATGTATGGAGTGTCAAATAGTATGGTTAAGGTATACAGAATAATAATGTTGATTAAATAGATGGACATATCTAGGCTTATGGTCCATGCTCAACAGATTGAGGAGTAGAATCTTAAGAAGAAGGAGAGAGAGAATAAGAGGGCTAGAATAGGTAGCTTTAATTTCAGTCAGCCTAAGTCAGAAGGCGGTAACCATTCTCAGTCTCGTCTAAAGTTCTTAGTCCCAACTCCGTCCTCGGCCAGTGTACTGATGACCCAGTATAGCTTAAGCAATGGTCGTACTAATCCATTTTAGGGAGAGTGTGGTAAGAATCCTAAGGGTGTGTTCAGAGCTGGTAGTGATGTTTCTTTTGGGTGTGGTAAGATAGGTCACAGAGTCAGAGATTGTCCTTAGTCAGGTTCTCAGGGCCAGTATAGTCATCGTTCAGCTCAGTCAAGGCGACTAAATCAAAAAGGTGCCGGTTCTAGTACCACTAGTAGGCAACGCCTGAACAGGTTTTATGCACTTCAGTCCAGACAAGATCAGGAAATTTCTCCTGATGTGGTCATTGTTATGTTACAGATCTCTCATTTACATATGTATACCTTAGTTTTAGGTCCCAGATATTCAGTCATGATTTAGTTCGTAACTTTCCCATGCATTATCTCATTCTTTTTCTTAGTATCTCAGCCAAGTCAGCGTTCTCAAGAGAAATAGTGTCCCAAGGAGGAGATGTACTATAGTCCCTGAGATATCATAATTTAAACCTTCTATTTTCTATTCACGTAGCAAATCCAGTTAGAGAAATGGTTCCTCATAGTTGACCCTCACGTACTAATCTCAGTTGTAAGATATGTAGTTTAAGGCTCAGTTCAGTTTATGATATTTAATTCATTTATCATGATTCAGACTTAGTGATGTCCTCATGTTCCCGTTCATGCATATTAAGACATGTATTCATTAATCCATTCATACATGTACTTATGCATTAGAAATGCATGTTCAATATGTAAACTCAGCTTATCATTATTTTCAGTCATGTATCCCGTGCATTAGATATGCATGTTTAGGAAGTAAGTTCAGTCTATCATACTAGTCATGTAATCATGCTACAATTATGCATGTCTAGTTCAGTACGTAAACTCATTCTGTCCGTACTCTCTCAGTTTAACTAGACATATCAAGGACGAATGTTTCCAAGGGAGAGATATTATAATACCCCATATTTCCTAGTCTAGATTAACCCTAAGTACATGGTTTATCCTAAATAAATTTTTTGAAATACTTAGTAATGTTCAGATTTAATCCTATCGTTGTGTAGAAAATTTGATTAGCTTTCCAATAATATAAAATTTGCCTAAATCTGACAACTGGTTAAGAAGTTATGGTGATTTTAAATTTCAGCTGTTAAACATCGTCATTCTAGCCAGTAGCGCGTCACGGAGTGTGTTAAAATAGCAGTTGTCAATTTCCAGTATTGCTCCACAATATTAGCGCATCGCACCATAGACCCAGTTCACAATTGTCAATTTCCAGTGTACCAACATGATACCACCGCATCGGGCGACCATGCAATTTCCCAGTCATAATTTTCCAGTGGCCCAGTGCGATAGTGTCACATCATGCCAGGGGTCCGAATCGAGAAATTTCACAAAAAAATTAAAGTGTGCCCATGGTTAAAATAGTCTTTTCCCATGATTTTATTCTGCCCAGATGTGGGATTTAAGCCCTAAAACCATGGAAAACTCTTCATTATTCACTTTTCTTTAAAATTAAAAGGTAGTTCTCTCTCAAAAAAACATATCCTAGCTCTCAAGAATCAAGGTCAATCCCAATAATTCCTCCAAGATCTCATCAATTAAGGTATGTTAGATATTTATTCATGGATCTTTACCTTCCATGAAGCCCAAGAATCCTTTCTCAAAATACAAAATTTATGATTTATGATTTGCATGTTTGAGTTACGTTGAATTCATGTTTATGATGTTGTTTGAGTTTTAATCCATGATTTAGATTACAATATCCAAGAATTGATTCTAGTATGTGTTGAATTATAGGATATTCATGATAAACTCTTCAATTTACAAGTTGATTGTTGCAACCATGTTGACCCTAAGTTTTTATGATTTAATGTACCAAGTATACATCTCCTGTGTTTGATAAATTGTCTATGAGAATGAAATAATTTCATTATAGCATGCTAAAATGTATTCCCCATTCATGTACAAGTTAATGCATTACAAGTGTTTGATGGAATGTCTCTAATGATTGAATTATTACCAAGTAAACATTGTTATATTATTAAAGATTATGCTTTACTTTTCATGCTATCGAGTCCTGGGGATATTTAATACCCGACAATTTAGCTATTAACCTAGAGCTAGTGTCAGTTACAGAATAGTATCAGTCATGTCAGGATTAGTAGTACTCTCAGTCTATTACAGAACTCTGTAGATATTTTGTCAGTTATAGAACTTAGGAAAACTCTGTAATCTCAGTAAATTCTGTCTAGTTCAACCAGTATAATAGTTAAGTGTCCTTCAGTTGGGAGTACGATTCAGCACCAAGTGAACCTAAGGATGAGGGCTCACCTACCAATCGAGGGTGTGATCCTTAGAAGAAATCCTTGATTTACATAACTACATAGCTAGCGTAGGTAGAGACATCACACATACCAGTTGAGGGTTGATGATGTGCTCTACCTGCCAGTAAAGGGTACCACCGTTCTCATTTAGGGAACCTACCAGTAGAGTGTTACTATTCAGCTTGTCTTTACCCGTGGCATGGTACTGGCACCCTTCCAATTGGGGTTAAAGATTGGACCCCAGCTTAGTTATCTTATTAGTTCAAATTTGGGGCATGTCAGTTAGATGATTACCTTCCACAGTTTTAGTTTCAGTCTCAGTCTTCAGAATAGAACTTAGTTTAGTTCCATAGAATTAGAATTATTAGATACAGTCACTCAGTTATCAATAACTGAGATTATCAGTATATTGTGTTATCAGATATCAGATTCAGTTCTAGTATATTCAGTCAAAGTACGCACAGTATGTTCAGTAGTTATAGATTCTCCATGTATGCTAATCTAGATCTTGAATATCATTTAGTTAGTTATTGTTCATGCATATGAATCCATGCATTCAGCCTTACCTTATTTAGCATACCAGTATATTCCCATGTACTGACCATATACCCATTTCTTGCACTATGATATTTCATATCATAGATTCAGATGCTCAGGTTCCTGACCGCGCTTAACCAAATTTAGCCATCAGTAGCATATTTATCAGTGAGTCCTCATCTATCGAGGATATTCTTTTAATTCAGTACTTTAGCTTAGTAGTATTTAGTAGATAGAGCTAGTTGGGGGACTATCCCATCAACTCTTCTATCAGACAGATTCAGTTAGAGGTTTTTTAGACTAGATGTTTAGACAGTATTCAGTTTTACAGATGTTATATTTTATTAGTATTTTAGATGCTTTGAACCTTATGTCATTTTAGCCTATTATTCTGCACTTATTTCAGTGTTATTGTTCAGTTCACACAACAGATATTAGTCATGGGTTATCTTGTGGTCCTTCGGGATCGTAAACACCGTGGATCATCTAGGGTGCATACTTGGGGCATTACAAACTTGGTATTAGAGCCTAAGGTTTAATAGAGTCCTAGGAAGTCTGAAAAGCCATATCGCATAGAGTCTTGTGCATGGGTGTGTAGCGAGCCAAACTAGTGGACAAGAGGCTATGAGATATTTTAGGAAAAGTTTCCCCTCTTTCAGTATTCATGTCATACGAGCCAAGTTAATCTCTTAGTCTAATCCATTTTTTCCTTTCATTTACAGAATATGCCTTCTAAAAAGACTAAGAAAAGAAGAAATAGAAACCATTCAACCTCTTAACCCGTTCATGTAGATCCCTGGGACGAACATGTCTCTCACATAGAATTCAGAGTTGCATTCATTATTCTAGCCAATTCATCCATAGCTCAGAATGAACGACCAGCTATTGTTATGGCCAACCAAGTAGCCAATACTACTGAAACCAAAATTCTGGACTTCACCCAGATGAACCCTCCTTTATTTAACGGATCTAAGTAAGAAGAGGATCCACAGGAGTTTCTTGATAAGGTTCAAAAAGTCACAAATATCATAGGAGTGACTTCCAGTGAGAGTGTCGAGTTAGCCTCCTATCAGCTATAAGATGTAGCCCATATGTTGTTTAAGCTGTAAAAGGTATACAAAGGTATAGATACAAAGCCCATAGAGTGGGAAGAGTTTTCTATTGCCTTCCTAGACAGATTTTTTTCCTTAGATCTAAGATAAGCCAAAGTGTTAGTGTTCACCAATCTCAGACAAGGTAGTATGAGCATCAAAAAGTATGTCCTTAAGTTACTTAGTTAGCCAGGTATGCTCCCCATGTAGTAGCAAACAATAGGTCCGTCCAGAATGAGCAAGTTTGTGTCTAGAGTGTCAAATAGTATGGTTAAAGTGTGCAAAACAAAAATGTTGATTAAAGAGATGGACATATCTAGGCTTATGGTCCATGCTTAACAGATTAAGGAGCAAAAGCTTAAGAAGAAGGAGAGAGAGAGAATAGGAGGTAGCTTTAATTTCAGCCAGCCTAAGTCAAAAGGAGATAACCGTTGCTAGTCTTATCCAAAGTTCTCAATCCCAGCTTCATCCTTAGCCAGTGTACTGATGACCCAGGATAGCGTAAGAAATAGTCATAATAATCCATTTTAACGAAAGTGTGATAAAAATCATAAGGGTGTGTGCTGAGCTGGTAGTGATGTTTCTTTTAGGTATGGAAAGCCAGGCCACAGAGTCAGAGATTGTCCTTATTCAGGTTCTCAGGGTCAGCATAGTTGTCCTTCAGCTCAGTCAGGTCACCCAACTCAACAAGGTGCCACTTCCAGTACCACTAGTAGGCAACGCCTAAATAGGGTTTACGCACTTCAGTCCTAAAAAGATCAGTAAAGTTCTCCTGATATGGTCACTGGTATGTTACAGATCTCTCATTTATATATGTATTCATCAATTTTAGATCCCCAATATTCAGTCATGATTTAGTTCGTAACTGCCATATGCATCATCTTATTCTTTTTCTTTATATCTCAGCCAAGTCAGCATTCTCGAGGGACATAGTGTCCCAAAGGGAGATTCACTATAGTCCCTGAGATATCAATATTTAAAACTTTCATTTCCTCTTTACATAGAGAATCCAATTCAAGAAATAGGTCTTCCTAGTTAACCCTCAAGTCCCAATCTCAGTCGTAAGATATGTACTCAAAGGCTCAATTCAATTCACGATATTCAATTTATGTATTATAATTCATACTTAGGCATGTCCTTATGTTCCCGTTCATGCATATTCAGACATGTATTAATTAATCCATTCAGATATGTACTCATGCATCAGATATGTATGTTAAATATGTAAACTTAGTTTATCAGTATTTTCAGTGATGTATCCCGTGCATTAGATATACATGTTTAGGAATTAAGTTTAGTCTATCATACCAATCACATAACCATGCTACAATTGTGCATGTCTAGTTCAATACATAAACTCAGTTTGTCCATACTCTCTCAGTTTAATTAGCCATATTCGAGGATGAATGTTCCCAAGGGAGAGATATTGTAATACCCCGTATTTCCCTAGACTATAATAACCCACAGTACATGGGTTATTCTAAATAATTTTCTTGAAATACTCAGTAATTTTCAGATTTGAGAATGTCATTGCGTACGAAATTTAATTAGCTTTCCAATGATATAAAATTTGCCTAAATTCGATAGCCGGCTAAGAAGTGATGGCTTTTTTAAGTTTCAGTCATTAAAAATCGTCATTCAGGACAGTAGCGCGTCATGGAGTATTTCAAAATAGCAGTTATCAATTTCCAGTGTTGCTCCGCGATATTGGCACATCACGCCAGAGACCTATTCACAATTGTCAATTTCCAGTGTACCAACGTGTTACCTCCGCGTCGTGTTGCACTCTCAGTTCACAAACAAAGTGGAAATGTGATACCACCGTGTCGGGCCTTAATGAAATTTCCCAGTCACTATTTTCCAGTGGCCCAGCGCGATAGCATCGTGTCACGTCAGGGGTCCAAATCGAGAAAATTTCACAAAAAAAATTAAAGTGCACCCAGGTTTAAAATAGTCTCTTTCCCTAATTTTATTCCGCCCAGATGTAGGATTTAAGACCTAAAAATGTATAAAACCCTTCATTATTCACTTTTTCTCAAAATCAAAAAGTAGTTCTCTCTCAAGAAAATAAACCCTAGCTCTCAAAAATCAAGGTCAATCCCAAGAATTCCTCAAAGAACTCATCAATTAAGGTATGTTAGATGTTCATCCATGGATCCTTACCTTCCATGGAGCCCAAGAATCCTTTCTCAAAATACAATATTTATGATTTATGATTTCCGTGTTTGAGTTAGGTTGAATTCATGTTCATGATGTTGTTTGATTATTAATCCATGATTTAGATTACAAGTTCCAAGAATTTATTCTAGTATGTATTGAATTACATCATATTCATGATAAACCCATCAATTTGCAAGTTGATTATTGTAACCATGTTTACCCTAAGTGTTTATGATTTAATGTACCAAGTATACATCTTATTTATTTGATAAATTGTCTATGAGAATGAAATAATGTCAATATAGCATGCTAACATGCATTCCCCATTCATGTACAAGTTAATACATTAGAAGTGTTTGATGGAATGTCTCTATGAATGAATTATAACCAAGTGAACATTGTTATGTTATTCAAGATTATGCTTTTCTTTAATTTTCATGGTATCGAGTCCTGGAGGTATTTAATACCCGATAATTTAGTTGTTTACCTAGAGCTAGTGTTAGTCATAAAATATTATCAATCATGTCAGAATCAGTAGTACTCTCAGTCCGTTATAGAACTCAGTAGATATGTAGTCAATTACAGAACTTATGAAAACTCAGTAATCTTAGTGAATTCAGTCTAGTTTAGCCCAGTATAACAGTTCAGTGTCCTTCAGTTGGGAGTAGGATTCAATATCGAGTGAACACAAGAATGGGGACTTACCTACCAGTAGAGGGTGTGATCCTTAAAAGTAATCCTTGCATTCCAGAACTATGTAACCAGCGTAGGTGTAGACATCACACCTGCCAGTTAAGGGTTAATGAGGTGTTCTACCTGCCAGTAAAATGTACCACCATTCTCGTTTAGGCAACCTACTAGTAGAGGGTTACTCTTTAGATTGTCTTTACCCGTGGTACAGTACTGGCACAGTTAAAGATTGGACCCCAGCTTAGTTATCTCATCAATTCAGATTTAGGGCATGTCGGTTAGATGATTACCTCCCACAGTTTCAGTTTTGGTCTCAGTCTTTAGAATAGAACTCAGTTCAGTTCCACAGAATTAGGACTGTCAGATATAGTCACTGAGTTATCAGTAACTCTGATTATCAGTATATTTAGTTATTAGTTATCAGATTTAGTTACAGTATACTCAGTCATAGTATGTATAGTATGTTCAGTAGTTATAGATCCTCTATGTATGCTAATCCAGCTTTTTCATATCATTCAGTTAGTTATTGTTTAAACATATAAACTCATGCATTCAGCCTTACCTCATTTAGTATATCAGTACATTGCCACGTACTGACCTCATTCCTATTTCTTGCGCTATGATGTTTCATATCATAGGTTTGGATGCTCAGGTTCCTGACCGTGTTTAGCCAGATTCAGCTAGTAGTAGTAGATTTAGCAGTGAGTCTTTATCTATGGAGGATTTTCTTTTATTTTAGTACTTCATCTTTGCAGTATTTAATATATTTATTTGGGGAATTGTCCCATTAACTCCACTATCAGATAAATTCAGTTAGAGGTTTTTCAGACTAGATTTTTAGATAGTATTCAGTTTTACAGATGTTATATTTTATCAATATTTTAGATATTTTTAACCTTATGGCATTTCAGCCCATTATTTCACATTTATTTTAGTGTTATTGTTCAGTGCTCACAATAGATATTAGTCTTGGGTTAGCTTGTGGTCCTTCGGGGTTGTAAACACCGTGTAGCGTCTAGGGTGCAGACTCGGGGCGTTACAAATAGTCACACCTTTTTGCTTAGCTCATTCAAATTCAATCCTCTATAAATAGGTCCCTCCTTACACATTCATTCTACTATACTCTTTTTATTTCTTGCATCTTGTCTTTCATATTACATCTTCAACCACTTTCTCTTTAACAGATACCTTTTTCCCGACTCAGGTAAGTTTTTTTCTTTTTTTTTCTGCAAATCTACCCAATTGGTAGTATACATTGTATTACATTCAAACTTTTTTCTATACTTGTGTTTTTATGTTTTTTGTTAATTTATGCATGTTTTAGCTATGGATGATCCTATTTAGGACATTGCTATTCTATGCGACACTATGCGACAGATTTAGAGGGAGGATAATGACCTGCAGTGGGAGTTTGGCGCCATGAGAGCAAGGATGCTCCGAGAGATTCGCAGGTTGAGGAGGGCCTTGCTGCTGCCGGTTAATGATTGGCCGACTGGCAATCATAATAATGATGATGATGATACTACTACTACTACTACTAATAATAATAATTAGGTTATATTTTTTTTTAGCATATGCGTTTTTATTTTTATTTATGTTAATGTATTTTGTTTTTGTTTAATGAAAAATTTATCTTTCTATCTATTTTTTCTTCTCAATAAATATGTCAACGATTGGACGTAAGGAACAATTTACAATCCAGTAGCAATAGCAAGAGTTTTAAGTTCTTTCAATAGATGGACCATCTATTGAAACATATTGGTTATCTGTTAGATTTGTGGAAGGAGTTTTTTTCTGTTGTTTTAAATAGATTACTCATCTATTGTAACATATTACTCCTCTATTGTAACAAATAACACATTTGTTGTAATAGATAACTAGTTCGATGCAATAGAAAACTCATCTATTGCAACAGATAACCTATCTATTACAACAGATGAATCATCTGTTCAATTCATGCTATGGGCACTATATAGAATCATAAAAATTAATCCAATATATGAGTCTTTCATTGAAACAGATGTATCATCTATCATAACAGATGAGTGATCTATTTAAATAGATTGCTCTTATGTTGGATTCATGAATGGGTTCTTTTCATTATTGAAAAAACAACAGTAGCAGTGCACCCAGATGACACATTCAACTAAAAATCATATTTTTACTTACAAAATTCACCTATGAAGTATGCCAAAGTGATGTACGAAATAAAATTTTACCTAAAAAATTGTTCAAGTAGCAGCAGTAGCGGTAAAAACAAAAATAATGGTCGACAAGAAGAAGAAGATGTTGATAATGAAGTAGAAGATGATGATAACGAAGCAAAAGATGGTGAATAAAGCAGCATCAACAATGAACAATAAAAATTACAAAGGGAGAGAAAACAACAACGGGTGAGATGAGAGAAAAACATGCCTTTTTTCCCTCCGTTTCTTGTTATATTAACTAACATTTGGATCAAAGTATAAATTTAAAAACTTATGGACTATTTTCAGACTTCCCCAACTTTCTTAATCCATAATAAAATAATTTTCACCTCCACTCAATTATTAAGACTTGAGTCACCTACACCTCATCTTCAAATTATTTTGTCACTTTTAACTACATGCCCCAACTTACTTACCCTTTTTCCATCTTGTAATTTTAGACTAGAATTAATTCACTCTCAAAATCATGGGGAGTATGAATACGTAAATAAATTATATTCATAACTTAATTCAAAACAAAAGCAATTAATCAATAATACCAACAAGAACATGAAATTAAGATCGTGTTTCACAAATTCAACCTCTAATCATTATTTTTTTGCTAAATCATTTGCGTATTCATATAATAACATTAATGTCTTAATCTCAAACATGTCTCGATCCATGCAAGGCAAAAGCTCTGTATGCATATGTAATAGTAAAATGTAAATTCAATTTAAATTCACTAGCTCTAGATTAAGCATCAAAGAATTAATCAAAAAGATTTTCTTCCATGAACAGATTGGGCGTGTCTTGTTCAGAAGATAAGTTGTAATTATCTCGACTTAAATTCTTTAGATCTTTAATAGTTTCTTTTGGGTCTCTTAGAAGTTTCATTTTGCCAAAAAACTTAGATATTTCTATGTGTGGATGAGAAGGATATATTTTTTCCAAATCTCAAAAGTTGTCCCAAAATCCATAGTCGCATCGAAAATTCAATGACACTCCTATATCAGCCGTGAAATTGCCTATCACTTGCACATTCTTCGCCGGAAACACATCAACCTAATGGTTTTTTGGTACATCCATTGAACTAGGATTGATCTTTAAATGAGGATGAATTCTTTTGTAGAATAATACAACACTTGTCCTTTTATCGCTACCAGGTTCTAAAGGTGACTCCATGACAATTTTGTGTGTTATACTCTATTTTTGTATGTATATATATTAGTAGGATTTGTGTTAGCACAAGAAGACTAATAAATGCATTTCATTTTAAGTGAAGCTCCCAAAATTATAGAAAAATAACAATCTTAGTCCTGGCTATACTTGGGGTAAGTGTGAATCATATCAATCATTATTTTTCTATTTATGTTATATATAAATATAAAAAATTATGCTACTCTAGTTTTGTTGTTTTAGATAAGTACTACTAGTAGGACTTGCTTCTCTATGGATTATTATTGACTCAAATACTTATGTTCTCATTATCCATCATTATTGTTATTCTGAAATGGTATAAAGACAAAAGACGAGTCTAAATTGCCCCTAAATTATTGGGCCAAAAATATTTTGGAAATTATGTTTTCAAGTCAAAAATACTTCTGATATATCTTTGTGGCTTAAATTTACCCTTATTACTAATGGCCATGTTAAAATAAAATAATTAGATATTTGCTTATTACATTGCCTAATTTGGTTGGTCAACCTTTCCAAAATATTTTTAAAGGAAAACATACAACTAATCATATAATCAAACTAATTATCCTGATTTGTCCCCTCCTTAACTGATGCAAGATCAAGTAATGAACATATACCATAAAATGAACTGGATAATTGAATACAAGGTCATGCAATAATTTGAAATCTAAACTGTGGACTGTGGGAGTCACTAATAACTGACATAGCTCAATGTGAGCTAACCAAGGTCCAACCTATAACCCTAACTGGAATGGTGTTCAGTACCTTGTTAGGGGTTCAAACACTAACTTAATTGGATCACTATATTGATGTACAAAATGGACTAAGGTGTCAATCCTAATATGAGGGGTAATATTTTTGAACCTAGGTGGCCGCATAGTTCTGGTACTTAAGGACTCTACTTAATGTCTCAGCCTAACTGATGGATAAACCTTCATCCTTGTATCCGCTCGGTAATAAGTACTACTCCCAACTGAATGAAACTGACAACTAAAATGCTCACTGGTGGTAATAATTTAATAACTGAAAAAATAGATTCTCTAAAATCATTCAAATTATGTCAAATGGGGAATATAACATCAAAATGTATATTCATGAAATCCTAGTTCATCAGGTGTTCATAACCCGCAATCTGTGAAGAATGCAACTACTGTATCAAATTTAAAAATTGAATGCAATTGCATACTTTAATGACTCGGTCCCATAATCATGGAATTTACAATGTAACTAGGGTTTAGTATCAATATCAAGTAATAACACAAATATTTATATTAAAATAAGAATTATAACTCAATGACATCAAAAGACTAGATATCAATGAAATCACCAATATCCATAAACCACAAATTGCAGAAGAGAACTAAATAGGAGAGTTGCTAACTTTGGGACTCAGTGCGAGAAAGGAAATCCATTGATAGAATTCCACATACCTACAGATGAGAAATCCGAATAATTCCTTAGAGTTGGATGCCTCAGAAAGATAAACCCTAACTAGTCTTGGGAAAGAATCATTTTTTTACAACTAAAATCAAGTGTACAATATACTTCTAAGTATTGAGGGCTTAAGGTCATATAAAAACAATTAATGACCCTTGATATTCACCAAAACAATGCATTTTTAATTTTAAAAGTGTAGTAAAAGACTGATATACCCCTTAAAATTTTGTAACTAAAAACTGTCGAAAGGGACATACGAGACCTTTCATGATTGTAGGAGAAACCTACAATAATTGGTTGCACTAATGGTTGGGAGATAGCTGTGAAATCTATGAACATGATCATAGGAGCCTTGGTATGATCGTGGTATCTACCTACAATCATACCTAAGTTCGTATATTTGCTGGTTCCATTAGGGACATCTGTGGAACTCACAATCGTGTTAGTGAATATTGGTTCCAAAGAACGTTCGTGGTTACCTATCATGGTATGAGGATAAACTTTGTTAAATTCCAGAAGTTAGGGTTATCTTGATCAGATGATACCATTTTCCAGCCGTACAATATAACGATAATCTTGGTTAGTCTCGTGGTATCTCAATGCAGAGCAGTGCTTTACTGAAAAGGCCGTAACTTTTTACTCCAATGTCGGGTTAAAGCAAAATTGTATGCATTAAAAATATAATTCAAATGTCTATTATATGGTGTGTTGGAGACTCAAAGATGCATTTGAATCTTGAAGTTATGCTCATTTGAATCTGATCACTACTCTAGGAATTGATTGATAGGGGAGGTTTTGGCTTGTATAAGGGCTAGGGAGTTCTTGTGGCCTGGTACATGGAAAAATCCCCTCTCATACTATTAAAACTTGATGATTTTACCTATATCTACTTGAATCATGGTTCTAGCCTAGACTTGAGCTTTCTAGGAAGTTATAATATCTTTTTCTTGGGGTCATTCATCCCTAAATAGAAATTGACTGAGTTGGATAGTTAAGGGACAAAGCTGTAATTCCCATTTTTTCTTCACCACTTCTCTTTATACTATTGGAATCCTTATACACTACCTATATACACTGAGTTTCTAAGATTTGATCACTGACATGGTACTGGATCGGTATCAAATATGGGCTTATTTAGACTCATAGATGCATGCTATGATATGGAATAAATAGGTGACATAAAATGGAAAGAATTAATTAATTAATTGAAATCTATTACCTCAAGCTAGAACTATGTTTGATGGGAAAAGATGGGGATACTTAGTCATCATGTTTGCCTTTGCCTCCTAAGTAGCTTTCTCTACTAACTTATTTTGCCAAAGAAACTTTATCAAAGAAATTTCTTTATTCCTCAACCTACAAACCTAATGGCCAAGGATTTTAAAAGGAACCTCTTCGTAAGAGACTCTTTTATGCCAACCTTTTGTAAGGGAAAAATTAATGGGGGATCACTAATACACTTCTTTATCTTGGAAACATGAAAGATTGGATGCACTACTGTAACACCCCGATTTGCTGAACCGTAATGTTACACGGTGCTCATGACCTCGAGGGACCACAAGCTAACCCATGACTGATATCTATACCTATATACTGCAAATCATGACATAATAATGTAGAATACATAAAACTGTAAGGAAATAAGGTTCAACTAAATAAAACCATGTCTGAAAATCATAATGTCCATGTGGGTGAAAATAACCAAAACAAATCAACCTGAAGGCTAAGTCTAAACGTAAATCTGAACATAAATCTGAAAGCCTCTAAACTTTCTGAATAAGGAGTTGAAGGAACATATCTCCAACTAACTCCGTAAAACTGAACTGAAGAAATAAATAAATGTATCAAATCATATTGTCCTCAAATCATTGAGTACTTACTGTGTCTCTGCGACTGGAATGCTACCGCTACTGCTACGCTGGAGCTCGTGCCTTGGAACCTATGGTGTAACATGAAAAGGAAGCACCATAGCATAAATGTGTCAGTACAACTGGAGTACTGAGTATACGAGAAAGGTAGGCTGAACATAAAGAGTTTCATGCATGAACAACACTGATTGACTAATATGAATGTGGGAGTGCAAACATACATATATAAAAACTGGGACCATGAATTCATGATAGCAAGACCTGTAAGCTAATACATGGTTTACTGATAAATGTCATGACAGATATTGCAAGCTGATAACATGGACAAATATATCTGACAGTCTTGTATATCCTAAAATCTGAAGAACGTAATGACTGTATCTGATAATCTTGTATATACTGAAATCTGAAGAATGCCTCGAGTTCTTTTACTGAGACTGATACTGAAACTGTGGGAGGTATTGTTTAATCGACATGCCCCATGTATGCCATTATGGATAGGCTAAGGTCCAATCTCTGCCCCGACTGGAAGGGAGTCAATACCGTGCTATGGGAAGGACAGCTTGTGAGTGACCCTAATCTGGCAAGTACTCAATAAGAACGGTGGTAACCCTAAACTGACAGGTTTAAACCACCTCATATACCCTAATCTGATAGGTTAAGATGTCTCAACCTACGCTGGCTACGTAGTTCTAGAACACAAGGACTGCTTCTAAGAATCACACCCTAAACTGGCGGGTGAGTTCCCATCCTTGGGTTCACTCGGTGCTAACCTATACTCCCATATGGAAGGACTTGACATGAATAACTGACTATACATGACTTAACCTTACTAAATTCCATTGACTGGCAGAATGTTACGGATATCTGACAACTGACTAAGATCATGAGGTTTTCCTGAGTCACATGACTGACTGAAGTCTATGGAATCATAGCTTGAGTTCGGATATCGTGAAACATAACATAGATCTAGGCACACAGCTATAGTTTTGGGGTACGAATACCCCCAAGACTCGATAGGAGGAAATTAACACACATGACATGACTTGATCACAAGATTTGAGTCCATAATTCACAATATCATAAGCACGAGATAGTATACTTCATGTATTTATTCAACATTTCGAACATGATAGGAAAAGCATGGATATATTTTGTGTACATAATTTATATCTCCATTATCATACATGCTTTATACCACAATAATAACAACACATAATTTGCATGGAAATTCATATTGGAGTGTATGGCTAACATGAACTTGTTATTTAGATATCATGAAATCATGTAAATATGAAGTTCTAACATACTAGGCATTTTATCGAACACCTTGCATGCATTCTTTAAGGCATAGGTGGATTTCATACTTGCATTCTATCAATATATCTAAGGATCATATTTTTCAACTAACAATATAACTTTCATGAGATATACGTCACGATACTATTATATAGCAAAACAAACAAGCATCAACATGGGTACGATCATATCACCACAACCAACCAAGATTTTGTATTTTAAAGATTGATTCTTGAACTCTACGGATGAAAGGAATCCATGGATGAACACTATGCATACCTTGGAAGGGAGGTTCTTGATGATTGACGGAGGAATTTCCTTAAAATTTGATCTTCATGCTTGATTGTACAACCCTAGTTGTTTTTCTCCGATGGTGCTCTTGGATAACGAGCTTTCAGATGTTAATAGGGTTGTAATATGTTTAGAAGCTATAAATTTCATGAGGTTAGGTTTAGGTACATGTAAGGAATGTTAAACAACTTAACTGACCTCGAAATAACTCAAAAACTAAGTGTTTTTGTGGATGAAATCATACATAGGCGCTGCATATGATATCACCTATATCTACATAGGCGCCGCATATGATATTGCCTATTCTTTACATAGACTCCACATATGATATTGCCTATTCTTTACATAGGTTCCGCATATGATATCTCCTATGCTTTTCTGTGGCCATGTGCGATTGGTTAGGCAACCCCTTCTACTTTGAAAGGCCATAACTCCTTGCTCGTGTGTTGGATTTTGATCAAATTGGTATCATTGGAAAGCTAATTTGATTATCTATAATTTAGTGGGTATGAATCTGCGAAAATCTCACATATCAATCACGTTATTCTTGTTTAAAAATGACCCTTGCAAAATCGAACACTAAGACTTGATGGATTCAAAAACTCTTCGCTTGCATCACTCTAATCGACTCATATGATCATGCTTAAGACATTGCAATCTATCCTATTGCTAGGATATTCATTGTAAGTCATGCACTAAAATGCTACTCATAGGATTGGAGGTTTCATACGTAGTAAAACTTATTTACTTCCTAGCTTAGAAACATGAGGGGTATTACAATATCTCCCCCTTGGGAACATTCGTCCTCGAATGAGAATTTATTGAGAAGGGATACAAGACAACAAAACCTAAATTGAACATGAAGAACCAAAACTTCATGTTATGACAGACATGCTAAACATACTAAACTCGTGGATATCTGATGCATGGACAACTAATACATGAATGCATGACTGAGTATGCAACGGTTAATAGATACAAAGTTTATACTGTAAACATGAACATGAAACTAAATAAGCTTAAGGAGAATTGTTACCTTGAGCTTGATCTGAATTGGCGTGGAAGAGGTGAGGATACTTGGTACGCATATCTGCTTCTGCTTCCCAAGTATCTCTCTCATGAGACTGATTTTGCCAAAGAACCTTGACTAGAGGGACTTCTTTGTTCCTTAATCTACGAGTCTGATAATCTAAGACTGGATGGACTGAGGCTAGATTAGAAGAAAACTCAAGCTCATAAGCTGCCTTGCCGAAGCAACAGAGAATTCTGAAGGGACCGACATAGCGGGGACTGAGTTTCCCTTTCTTGCCGAACCTTTTCACTCCCTTCATGGGAGAGATCTTAAGATACACATAGTCATTGACCTCGAACTCAAAATCCTTTTTATGAATATCTGTATAGGACTTCTGTCGGCTCTGAGCAGCGCAGAGTCTCTCTCTGATCAACTGAACTTTCTCTAAGGCATCAAATACTAAGTTAGGACCTATGACTAATGCCTCACTAACTTTGAACAACCAATCGGAGATCTACATCTCTTACCATAGAGAGCTTTGAATGGAGCCATCTGAATACTAGAATGATAGCTATTGTTGTATGCAAACTCAATCAAAGGCAAGTGGTCATCCCAACTTTCCTTGAAGTCAATTGCCCACGCCCTTAGTATATGTTCAAGAGTATGAATGGTCCTCTCTGCTTGACCATCTGTATGAGGATGAAATGCTGTTCTGAGATGGACTTGGGTACCGAGACCCTTTTGGAACTCTTTCCAAAAGTGAGAGGTGAACTGGGTACCTCTGTCTGAGATGATAGATAGTGGAACACTGTGTAACCTGACTAACTCCCTGATATAGAGTTTGGCATAATCCTCGGTAGAATAAGAAGTACGAATAGGAAGGAAATGAGCTGACTTGGTCATTCTATCTATAATGACCCAGACTGAATCATGCTGATAAAAAGTCCTAGGCAAACCCATCACGAAGTCCATGTTCACTTCTTCCCACTTCTAAGTAGAAATGGTGAAATCTTGAATAGAACCACTAGGTTTCTGATGCTCTATCTTAACCTACTGACATATAGAGAACTTATCCATAAACTCTGCAACATCTATCTTCATCCCACTCCACCAATAGATCTCCCGCATGTCATGGTACATCTTAGTGGTCCCTGGATGAATAGAGTATCGCGCACCTTGCGCTTCCGCAAGAATTCGCTACCTTAATTCATCTACACCTAGAACACATTAACAACCTTGACAACAAAGAACACCATCTCCCCCTTGGTAGAAAACCTTAATTTTCTGATTCCAAACTGACTCTTTAAGCTTGACAAGGCTAGGATCTCTGTCTTTCTTCTCTTTCACCTCAGAAACTAGAGATAACTCTGAACTACTGTGAATACATACACCACCTTTTGAAGAATCGACTAAGCAAATGCCTAGTCTGGCAAGATGATGGATTTCCTGAGCTATCTTTTTCTTGCTACCCTCAATGTGAGAAATACTACCCATGGAGAGTATACTGAGAGTGTCAGCCATAACATTGGCCTTTCCCGAATGATAAAGAACACTCATGTCGTAATCCTTCAAGAGCTCTAACCACCTTCTCTGACAAAGATTAAGATCTTTCTAGGAAAAGACATACTGGAGGCTTTTATGGTCTGTGAAGACATCTACATAACTCCATAGAGATAATGCCTCCAAATCTTCAAGGCAAAAACTACCGCTACTAACTCAAGATCATGAGTAGGATAATTCTTTTCATGTGGCTTTAGCTATCTGGAGGCGTAGTCTATGACCATACCATGCTGCATGTGGACACAACCTAAACCTACTATGGATGCATCACAATAGACTACAAAATCGTCTGAACCATCTGGAAGAGTTAGAACTGGAGCTGAGGTGAGTCGAGTCTTCAACTCTTGAAAGCTCTTCTTGTATGAATCTGACCAATGAAACTTAATATTCTTCTAAGTCAATATGGACATGGGAGATACAATAGAAGAAAATCCCTTGACAAACCATCTGTAATAGCCAGCCAAACCCAAGAAACTCTTGATATCTGATGGACTGCCTCGGTGTTATGAGGATCTACTCTAATGACATCACCAGAAATAACATGGCCAAGGAATGCTACTGATATTAGCCAAAATTTGCACTTTCTAAACTTAGCAAATTACTGGTGATCCCTGAGAATCTGAAGAACTATCTTGAGATGGTCTGCATGATAACGATCTGTGCGAGAATAGACAAGAATATCATCTATAAAGACTATGACAAACATGTCCAAGTACTGCTTGAACACATGGTTCATCAAATCCATGAAAGCTACTGGGGCATTGGTAAGACCAAATGACATGACTAAAAATTTGAAGTGACCATACCGAGTACAGAAAGTTGTCTTCAAAATGTCACATTCTCTAACTCTGAGCTGATGATAGCTTGATCTGAGGTCTATCTTGGAGAAGTAACTGGAACCCTGAAGTTGGTCGCATAGATCATTAATCCTGGGAAGAGGATATCTATTCTTGACCATGACCTTGTTGAGCTGACGGTAATCAATACACATCCTGAGAGAACCGTCTTTCTTGTACATGAATAATACTGGCGCACCCCATGGGGAAATATTGGGTCTGATGAATCCCTTATCTAAGAGATCCTTCAACTGATCTTTCAGTTCCTTGAGTTCTGCTAGTGCTATTCTGTATGGCGGAATAGATAAAGGTTGAGCATCCGGAAGAAAGTCTATGCGAAAGTCTATTTCCCTTTCAGGAGAAATGCTTGCAAGATCTTCGAGAAAAATATCTGAGTATTCATTAACAACAGGGACTATTTTGAGACTGGGAGATTCAGAACTGGAATCTTTAACATGCACGAGATGATGCACACACCCCTTAGAAATCATTTTCCTTGCCCGAAGGTAGGAAAAAAGTTGACCCCTGAACACTGAAATGCTACCTGTCCACTCTAGGACGAGCTCATTCGGGAACTGAAACTGAACTATCCTATTTCTGCAGTCGACTGTGGCATAGGAAGAATAAAGCTAATCCATGCCGAGAATAAAATCAAAATCAGTCATCTCTAACTCAACTAAATCTGCTGATGTGAATTTCTGAGATATCATAATCGGGCAGTTCCTGTATACCCACCGGGCTATGATGGTTTTACCCACTGGGGTAGAGACTGAAAAGGGCTCTGCTAGAATTTTGGGACTGATTCCAAAATCACCTGCTATGTATGGAGTAACAAAAGACAAGGATGCACCTGGGTCTAGAAAAGCATAAACATGGACATGGAAAATTTGTAACGTACCAGTAATGACATCAGGAGAATTTTCCTGATCCCGTTAGGACTGAAGAGTATAGATTCTATTTAGGCGTTGCCCACTGGTAGCACTGGAAATGGCACCCTGCTGGTTCGAGCGGCCCGATTGAGCTGCAGAATGATTTTGCTGACCCTGAAGACTTGAATGCAGACACTCCCTAATCTTGTGGCCTGGTTTGTCATAACCAAAATAGACATCACTATCAGCTCTGCAAATGCCCTTGTGGTTTTTACCATAAGTCTGACAAAGGGGATTTGTTCGGGCACTGCTAACACTGCCCTGAGATTTAGAGCCTGGCGCTTTGTCTTTGTTTCCATATCTAAACTTTGGCACTAGAGCGCTAGTAGAGGAAGGGGATGTAATGGATGACTTAGAGCAAAACTATGAACGGTTTCCTCCATCTGACTTGGGGTGAGCAAAGTTTAAGTTACCTGACCTTTCTTTCTTCTTCTGCCTCTCTCTAGTCTTAACCTTCTGCTCTTCTACTTGCTGGGCACAGGTCATGAGTCTGGGTAAGGTCACATCACCGATTATCATCACTAACCTACACTCATTTACCACACTATCATTGACCCCTAACACGAACTTATTTATCTTAGCCCTATTGTCTACAACCACATGAGGAGCATACCTAGCTAGCTGAGTAAACCTGAGAGAATACTCCCTAACCATCATATTCCCGTACGTGAGGTTGATGAACTCTAGAAATTTTGGCTTCCCTCAGCTCTTGGGGAAAGAATCTATCTAAGAAGATCGAGACAAATTCCTTCCACTCGATAGGGCCTGCATCATCTAACCTCTTAGACTTTCACTATTTGTACCAATCATGAGCAACATCCTGTAACTGGTAGGCGGTTAACTCTGAAATCTCAATAGAAGTAACACCCATGATGTCAATGACCTTATGGACTTGGTCAATAAACTCCTGAGGGTCCTTATCAGACTTAGACCCATGGAAAGATAGAGGGTTCATCCGGGTGAAGTCCCAAACCCTAGCTGCTATGGGATTGGCCGCTGGATTGGCTGGATTGAATGGTTTCCATTCATTCTGTGTATCCATAGACTGAGCAAGTATGGTAAATAAGGCTCTAAAATATGCATGGAAAACATGTTCGCCCAAAGGATCTTTGGGCTGAGGAGCTGCTGGTTTCTTCTCTTTAGGGCCATGGTCTAGAATAAGAGAAGAATGGATTAGACTTAGAGTTTAACTTGTGATTACTTACTAGCTTGACATGAATATTGAAGAAAATGGACTGTTCCTAAAACATCTTATAGCCTCCTGCACATAAATGTGACGCGCAACACACCCATGTACAAAACTCTACTAGATGCGGCTTTCAGACTTCCTACGACTCTATTGAACCTTAGGCTCTGATACTAAGTTTGTAACTCCCTAATTTTCTGAATTGGAATGCTACACGGTGCTCATGACCTCGAGGTACCATAAGCTAACCCATGACTAATATCTGTACCAGTATACTGCAAATCATGACATAATAATGCGGAATATGTAAAACTGTAAGGCCATAAGTTTCAACTGAATAAAACTATGTCTGAAAATCATAACGTCCATGTGGGTGAAAATACCCAAAACAACTCAACCTGAAAGCTAAGTCTAAATGTAAATTTGAAAGCCTCTAAACTTTCTGAATAAGGAGTCGAAGGAACATGTCTCCAACTAACTCCGTAAAACTGAACTGAAGAAATAAATAAATGTATCAAATCATATTGTCCTCGAATTAATGAGGACTCACTATGTCTCTGCGACTGGAATGCTACTGCTACTGCTGGGCTGGAGCTCGTGCCTCAGAATCTATGGTGTAACATGAAAAGAAAGCACCATAGCGCAAATATATCAGTACAACTGGAGTACTGAGTATACGAGGAAGGTAGGCTGAACATAAAGGGTTTCATGCATGAACAACACTGACTGACTAATATAAACGTGGGAGTGCAAACATACATATATAGAAATTGGGACTATAAATACATGATATCAAGACCTGTAAGCTAATACATGGTTTACTCATAACTGTCATGACTGATACTACAAGATGATAACATGGACGACTGTATCTGACAGTCCTGTATATACTAAAATCTGAATAACATAACGACTGTATCTAATAGTCCTGTATATACTGAAATATGAAGAACGCCTTGAGTTCTTATACTGAGACTGATACTGAAATTGTGGGAGGTAGTTTTAACCGACATTCCCCATGTATACAGCTATGGCTAAGCTAGGATCCAATCTCTACCCCGATTGGAGGGGTTTCAATACCATGCCACGGGTAAGTACAGCTTGTGAGTGACCCTTATCTGGCAGGTACTCAATGAGAACGGTGGGAACCCTAAACTAACAGGTTTAAACCACCTCATTAACCCTAATCTAAAAGGTTAAGATGTCTCAACCTATGCTGGCTACATAGTTCTGGAACACAAGGACAGTTTCTAAGAATCACACCCTGAACTAGTTGGTGAGTTCCCATCCTTACGTTCACTCAGTGCTAACCTCTACTCTCATCTGGAGGAACTGGACATGAATAACTGACTATACATGACTTAACCTTACTGAATTTCGTTAACTGGCTGAATATTACTGATATCTGACAACTGACTGAGATCATGAGGTTTTCCTGAGACACATGTCTGACTGAAGTCTATGGAATCATAGCTTAAGTTCGGATATCGTGAAACATGACATGGCTCTAGGAACACAGCTATAGTTTTTTGGTACGAATACCCTCAGGACTCGATAGGAGGAAACTGACACACATGACATGACTTGATCACAAGATTTGAGTCCACAATTCACAATATCATAAGCATGAGATAGTATACTTCATGTATTTATTCAACATTTCGAACATGATAGGAAAAGCATGGATATATTTTGTGTACGTAATTTATATCTCCATTATCATACATGCTTTATACCACAACAATAACAACACATAATTTGCATGGAAATTCATATTGGAGTGTATGGCTAATATGAACTTGTTATTTAGATATCATGAAATCATGTAAATATGAAGTTCTAACATACTAGGCATTTTATCGAACACCTTGCATGCATTGTTTAAGGCATAGGTAGATTTCATACTTACATTCTATCAATCCATCTATGGATCGTGTTTTTCAACTAACAATATAACTTTCATGAGATATACAGTCATGATACTATTATATAGCAAAACAAACAAGCATCAACATGGGTATGATCATATCACCACAACCAACCAAGATTTTGTATTTTAAAGATTGATTCTTGAACTCCATGGAAGAAAGGAATCCGTGGATGAACACTACGCATACCTTGGAAGGGAGGTTCTTGATGATTGACGGAGGAATTACCTTGAAATTTGATCTTCAAGCTTGATTGTGCATCCCTAGTTGTTTTTCTCCTATGGTGCTCTTGGATAACGAACTTTGAGATGCTAATAGGGTTGTAATATGTTTAGAAGCTATAAATTTCATGAGGTTAGGTTTAGGGACATGTAAGGAGTGTTAAAAGAGTTAACTGACCTCGAAATAACTCAAAAACTAAGTGTTTTTATGGATGAAATCATACATAGGCGCCGCATATGATATCGCCTATATCTACATAGGCGCCACATATGATATGGCCTATTCTTTACATAGGCTCCGCATATGATATTGCCTATGCTTTACATAGGCTCTGCATATGATATCTCCTATGCTTTTCTGTGGCCATGTGCAATTGGTTAGGCGACCCTTTCTACTTTGAAAGGCCATAACTCCTTGCTCGTGTGTCAGATTTTGATGAAATTGGTATCGTTGGAAAGCTAATTTGGTTATATATAATTTGGTGGGTCTGACTCTGCCAAAATCTCACATATCAATCATGTTATTCTTCTTCAAAGATGACCCTTCCAAAATCGAACACTAAGACTTGATGGATTCAAAAACTCTTAGCTTGCATCACTCTAAGTGACTCATATGAGCATGCTTAAGACATCGCAAGCTATCCTATTGATAGGATATTCATTGTAAGTCATGCACTAAAATGCTACTCACAGGATAGAAGGTTTCATACGTAGTAAAACTTATTCGCTTCCTAGCTTATAAACATGAGGTGTATTACAACTACTGCTAAATTCTCCAGCAAATCTAACTCACAGGCCACTCTATAAAAATGACCTACAATCTTATAAGGACCAATAGAGAGATGACTCATCTTTATATGCTTTTCAAACTTTTCATCCCTTTCATAGGTGAAACTTTCAAGTAGACTAAATTACCAAGGGTAAACTCAGGTACCCTTTTCTTCATACCTGTATAAGACTTCTGAATACTTTGAGCCATTCTCATCCCCTCTCAAATCAACAAAACTTTTTTCATATCCTCATGGACTGAATCTGGTCCTATCAGTGAAACATTACCAACTTCAAACCAACTAATAAGAGATCTATACCTTCTTCCATAAAGTTCCTCAGATGGGCTACATGATTAGTAGAGTGAATTATTATTGTACTCAAAATTGATCAAAGGTAGATGATCATCCCAACTACCCTTGAAATCAATCATGCATGACCTCAACATATCCTTTAAGGTCTGGATATTCCTTTCTACCTAACCATCTATCTCCGGGTGAAAGTTTATATGGAGATAAACTTGGGTACCAAGACCCTTCTAGACAACCTTCAAAAATTGAGAGGTAAATGAGTACCTCTATATTAAATAATAGTTAAGGGGACCTCCATACACCAACTCTTTTAGGTAATGTTTGGCATAGGTATTGGCTAAATCTGAAGTGTTAACTGGCAGAAAATAGGCCAACTTAGTCATTCTATCCACTATGGATCAACTTGAATTATGTTGTCGATGAGTATGAGGAAACCCTTTAACGAAGTCCATGTTTACTACCTCCCGCTTCCAAGTAGAAATACTATTGTCCTAAAATATGCCACCAGGTCTCTAATGTTCAACCTTAACATACTAGCAATTTGGGCACTTTGCCACAAATACTATGGTATCCTTCTTCGTACTATTCCACCAATAGGCTTACAATAAATCATGGTACATCTTAGTGGCTCCTGGGTGGATAGACAGCCAAGAACCATGATCCTCAACTAGCATCCACTTTCTCAATATATCTATATTTGGAACAAAAATTCTACGTTGATAGTAAAAAACATTATCTCCTTCTTAGGAGAAAACCTCAACCTTCTAATTATGAACTGCTTCTTTCAATCTAAAAAAAATAGGATCACTATCTTGCTTTTCCTTAACCTCCGCTACCAAAGAAGATTTTGAACCATTTTGGACCAAAGTACTACCTTTTGCTGAGCAAACCAACCAAAAACCTAATCAAGACAATCTATGAACCTCATGAGCTAATTCTTTCTTCTCATTCTTTACATGATCAAACACTTCATAGATAATCTTCTAAGAGTGTTGGATACCACATTGTCTTTACTTTAATGGTTTAATACACTTATATCATAGTCTTATAACACATCTAGCCATATTATCTGATAGAGATTTAAATTTGTTTGACTAAACATATGCTGAAAACTCTTACAATTGGTAAACACATTGACATGAACGCCATAGAGATAGTGTCTCCAAATCTTTAAGGAAAAAAACACTGCTGCCAATGATCATGAGTCAGGTAATTTTTCTCATAAGGCTTGAACTGTATAGAGGCATATGCTATTAAATATGTCACCTAAAACTAATCTCTAAAGAAGTATGTTGTGATCGATGTCAAATATAGTAACCCAAACCAGGTTGGGGTCGAACCCACAGGTAATGCATAAAATTATACCTCAAACTTGATGAAATCAAGGGTAGTGCAGAAAAGTAAATGGGGAGATTTTAAAGTCGCAGTAACAAGTAATTGAACTTGAGTGGTTGAGATTGTAAATAATAGAAGATCAACACTAGGACTATGTTCCCTCTGGATTCTAACTTTGTAAGATTATCGTGTTTAATTCACCTATCCTACTGCAATGTATGCAAGTCTGACAAATTATGTATCATCAACCATCTTATGAACGCGTTGATAAATCTCACCCTTCACTTTTTGAGTCTCAAGGCATGTAATTACAATCCCTTGTCCTTGACCTAGTACAACTATCACCTTTTGGGTCTCAAGTTGATTAGTTGAGGGTTGATATCCTCAAATCACTATCATAATCCCTTTTTCCAATCTCAAACTCCCTTGTGAGGATCATATCGAATACAATTAATTCCCAAGATTTTGTAGTAGACCAATACTTTAAATTTTTAGAGCATTTTCTTTAATTTTTCATTCCAGGCCACTCCCAACCTAATTTACATGCAATACCGTTAAAAAACACATTATATCCGACGTAATACCCTAAGTTAATACATAATTTCACTATTTTAAACATCAAATGTGCCATGTTCCCATGGAATATAAACACCCTTAACTTTGTCCTTAGGGAAAAACCCAAAATAAACACAAAGATGATTCTTAATTGGGAATTTACTAAGATACCATTGGCAGTCAACTTATCAATCATTGCTCAAAACACTTTACCCCCTCCTATTTTTAACTTTTCAAAATTAACTATGTATTGATTTGGTAGAACAATGTGACACAAAGGAATCATGTGATGGAATTACATTAGCAACTAACAATTAGGCATATCCAAAGTACACTACCCGAATAGGTAAGCAATTTAACTATGCAACCTATGCACCCTCAAAGTCAAAAAAGTCCCTATCACTCAATTTGATCAACACATTCCTATAGGGGCGGTCAAGAGACACACTCACTCTCAAAGAAGTTCCAATCAGTGTATATAGAATGCCATAGGCTTGCCCATTACTCTCTACCCAAATTTTTGGACAGTTAGGTTAGGATCACTATAGGTATTTGTTAGGATTGTACCATAAGATCGGGGATAGTATGGTATACTTGATAAATTCTTTTAGTGACTTAAACTCCTTGGCACTGTGATTATATCAGGATCCAATATTTTACCAACTTTTCTTCTATTTTGACCTTATTTCTCCCTTTTTATTCTATTTCTTGCTTATTCAGGCTGGGTGTGGTTTCTTTTTCTTCCTTTTCCTTAGTTTTCAAATCTTTCTTTTCTTATTGCTTTTTTTTTTCTTTTTATATTTCTACCAAACCCAACCTTATTCAAATTCTTTTCTTTAGCTACATCTTTTCTTCATACCCATGATTCTTTGTGCATCTCTATTATATCCACCCACAACCTAGGCGATTTACCTAAGTTGAGGCACACAGTGTCCAAAGAGGATCGGAGCCAAAATAAGTTCATTGTAATTAAGGATGGGAAGGTGAATTGGTGTGAACATAAAAATAGGTCTTTTTAGTTCAAAAACAAGGATCAAGGGATTCATATTTCATTTGGTTGGTCAATTTAGGCTAAATTGGACTCATCACAAAAATGGTATATGATAATCTCTTAACCAACTACCCTACAACCTAGGAAAAAGCAATCAAAAAGGTTTTGAATTCCATACACATAGGGAACTAGGTAACATCTCACACATACCTTGTACAGGGTTATATCACTAGTCATTGTCTATCCAATTCATGCAATTATTTGCCCTAGTTGTTATGTCCCTAATTCTAATGCCATTCCTAGGTTCATAACAATCACACGCATACATAAATTATATAATTGTCAAAAAATTTAGGAGGGGTATCAGTTTTACAAAAAACATTAGCACAATCATTCAAAACACATTAACTGCCTTAGGTGAACATTTTATTCCTAATTAAACATAACAAAATGCAATCATAAAACACACATTTAAACTAAACTAGACATGTTAGTTTCACATTCAAATCATATCCAATGGGAAAAAATCATGACAATAATAACTCGCAGCGTCTATGTATTACACCCCACCCCTCAAGTAAAGGCTTATGCACTATCCCTAATGAATATATAAATTAAAAGTAAAGGGTGAGAATATACCTGGGTGCACTAGGTGCCAAATAAAAAAGTATCCATATGTAGGTCCTCAATATGGGCCCCACTCTCATCATCAGTAGCCTCAGTGGTAACTTGGGCGCTCACATAAGTAGTAGCATAAATTATGGCCAGTGATCAATGGTATCTCTGGCAGTAAAGCTTCACTACTTCTTAGATCAGCAACATCAGTAGGTCTGGAACTACCATAACCCACCGACATCTCTTAGTCCCTCATCCGGCGGTCCTGTTCACTCTGAATACTAGCTACTTTTGTAGCTTCAACATTCTTCTCCTCAGTTTTTATTGTCTTTTTTTTGTTCTTTCATCCTCAGGTACCAGTATCAACCTCATCCGTGAGGTTCGAATCTCTAATACCTCAGATATTTTATACCTTATCTTTATCCTGAATCTCTTTAATAATAGGTATCGAGAGGATCGGTAATCCTTTAACTCCTCAGCTTCCTTCCGTAGTGCATCCAAATTATCTTGTACGCCTACTATGTTTGGGGATGAATACCCTTAAGATGATGGCTAATACACTTCTTAAATACATCAAATTAGGTGTCTGTATCACTCTCATCTTATATTCAAGTCTTTTATTTACTCATGGATTAACTCCTCCTTCTATAAGTCTCACGTTTGTCTCAATTATACCTAACATTTCTTCATCTCAGCCAAGAACAATTGCGGTACCAAAACATAGTTGATAGGGGCCGATCTAAAAGTAAATAGGCATGATACTACAGTGGGCGGTGGGGGTTAGAGCCTGAGAGGTCCCTACCACATTTAAAGCCTGAGGATTAGATGGTAAGTCTCATTAGGGTTATCACCCATGTTAGTGAACCTTGCCATATTAGTATCGTGCTCTCTGGCCTCATATGCTTGGGTAATTATTGTTGTACCCATCTTTCCTTTCTTGGATAGGGTCCGCATCATCTCTGACCAAACCCAAATCTATAGTAGTGTATGGAATGATGAACTGATCAATATCTAGGAGTGTTGGTACTCCTGCATCTAAGAAAATCTGAGTCCAAAGGCAAGAATAGACCATTATTGTGTGAGTACTCGTTTCTCGATCTCTAATCTCTCTAGCTATATATTTGGATACATCTATCTCATAGCCTTCCATAATACCTGCGACCAGGGCTTCTTTATCAGGACTTAATATATTTTCCTCTAAGGTGGGGCTTAATCTGTGCCATACCAGGCTCCATTATGCCTTTGCCTACAAATTCAGAGTATTTCTTATGATCGGTAATGAGGTCCATACCTCCAATTACCTAAGAAGATTCATCCATGTCTTATGCAATAATCTCGGCCATCCACCGGTTATGAAATGCTTTTCATTCTTCCTAATTTTCTTCAGCTTCACTTTTTGAATCTCATCTACGCGGAATTCTATCTCAGTTGTGTTAACCAGAGGTAAGTACTCTGGCCCATTCAGAACTCTACAAATAGTATGATCCTAGATGTTCACCTAAACACCTCAAACTATCAAGTCTGGGAATGGTTCTGCACCCTTCCTTAGTCGCTTCTGAGGATTTAATTTCTTTATTTCCATTTATATGCAACATAAAACTCACATACTAAAGTTGCACTATACTATCCTGGTGCTCTAATCATCCACTCAAATTTGAATTGTCTAAACCAGGTATCAAATGCAGGAATCTCAAATATGCCTTTCGTAGTTAGATTCCTGTCTAAATAAATTCATCTCTGAAGTTTCCCATTGGTAGGGTGTATTGTGATATCTTTGTCATATAGGTCCTACATCTTGAGGTACCCCCACCATTCAACGATGGG